>NC_088224.1:27202717-27452717 GCF_036934945.1 Oncorhynchus masou masou | reverse complement strand
TTCCTCCCCCTCGACTCCTTCCCCCACCCTCATGTTAACAGCCAGACAGACATCAGAGGATCTGTTGGTTTGGTTCTCTACACTGAGAGCCTTCCCTACAGAGAGTCAGAGGCCCTGCCCTCCTGACTGATAAACTGACATGGACAGAAATTCAACCACTTAAGATCAATTAGTCACATCGCTGTTCTGAGTGTTTGGTATTGAGCTATTTATGGCCTCTAGCTGGCTTGTACAGTGATAGAATATAGGGTATTTGGGCATTGCCAAAGATAATAAATGTTTTTGTTAGGATATAATTTTGATTCATAAAGTTGATAAACAGAAAGGCCGAAGACGGGGCTCAACGTCCAGTCTCTAGGAGTCTAAAAAAAGCATTGTGCATACCACAACGAGAGAGAGGGAGAGAGAGAGAGAGAGAGAGAGAGAGAGAGAGAGAGAGAGAGAGAGAGAGAATTTCAAATCAAATGTTATTTGTCACATACACATGGTTAGCAGATGTTAATGCGAGTGTAGCGAAATGCTTGTGCTTCTAGTTCCGACAATGCAGTAATAACCAACAAGTAATCTAACTAACAATTCCTAAACTACTGTCTTATACACAGTGTAAGGGGATAAAGAATATGTACATAAAGATATATGAATGAGTGATGGTACAGAGCAGCATAGGCAAGATACAGTAGATGGTATCGAGTACAGTATATACATATGAGATGAGTATGTAAACAAAGTGGCATAGTTAAAGTGGCTAGTGATACATGTATTACATAAGGATGCAGTCGATGATATAGAGTACAGTATATACGTATACATATGAGATGAATAATGTAGGGTATGTAAACATTATATTAGGTAGCATTGTTTAAAGTTTCATGTTGTAATGTCATATGCACAAAGTACAGTGAAATGCCTTGTAAACTCAAAACCCAAAGAGAGAGACCGAGCGACAGAGACACAGAGATAAGACAGGTCTCTGAGCCTGGATGTGGAGGCAGCTCTCTGCTCCCAAGCATCCCTCTGTGCAGAGGTCAAGGTTCACAGAAACCTGGAGCAGCAAAACCTCCTGAGCCAAATAGCAGAATCAGATATGTACTGAGCTATGGTATGTAGATAGACTACCGTGCCAGATAGATAGAGCTTAGCTAGTTTTGGGACATTTTGACAGGTAAATGTGAGATAGTAAATGTGGGATAGTAAAATTGTTCTTGAGTGATTGATAGTTTTATAGCAGGTTGATATAGGGATTTGTTTGATTGACAGCTAGGCATAGCAACGTTGTACAGGCAGTTTGACAGTATCTGACACTGTTTGTTTTTAGACTGATAGACTGACTTGCATATAGATAGAGCTCTGCGTGAGGTAGTGGCTGATTGACACCGGAGCTTTGCGAATGACGTACTGTTGGGTGGGTTGTGGAGCAGAGCAAGGGAATATTTGTGGTAGACATGTAGGACCTCACGCACATACACACACCTCAAACTTATCTGGATGCTTGGGGGAGTTTCATGTCACCTATCTATCATTCTGGCTATGTTCATACACTTTAATAAACAAACAAAGTGGAAGACACCACGGCACTGGCACACCCTCACTTAAAAAACGAAATATATAACAACGGTAACAATCGTTACAATTTTTTCCTATGGTGGATGTTTGACATTGAGATTATAACTGAAGCTAATCAGTAGTGATGTAAGCCTTCCACATTCTAAGTATTTGTAAAGGCTTTCCCTGGTTAGCAACAGCTCTGAGGGAACGGTTACCATCAGTTCACAGTTTGCGCTACATTATCTTGAAGATTACTTGTCCTTTTCCTGTACAAAACACAAGTTAAAGAATGTCCCACAATGTCCCACTACCAAGTAGTAGTACAATTCACTTTCAAATTCAAATAGAAATGCCCCTCTCCTTAAATATATAGTTGAAGTCGGAAGTTTACATACACCTTAGCCAAATACATTTGCAGTTTTTTACAATTCCTGACATTTAATCCAAGTAAAAATTCCCTGTCTTAGATCAGTTAGGATCACCACTTTATTGTAAGAATGTGAAATGTCAGAATAATAGTAGAGAGAATTATTTATTTCAGCGTTTATTTATTTCATCACATTTCTAGTGGTCAGAAGTTTACATACACTCAATTAGTATTTGGTTGCATTGCCTTTAAATTGTTTAACTTTGGTCAAACGTTTTAGGTAGCCTTCCACAAGCTTCCCACAATAAGTTGGGTGAATTTTGGCCCATGCCTCCTGGCAGAGCTGGTGTAACTGAGTCAGGTTTCTAAGCCTCCTTGCTCGCACACACTTTTTCCATCCTGCCCACAAATCTGAAAACATACTTTTTCAGTTCTACCCACAAAAGTCAATACCTTGACTTTGTTGTCGTTGAGACCCATTTGCGACCAAGCTTTAACTTCCTGACTAATGTCTTGAGCTGTTGCTTAAATATATCCACATAATTTTCCTCCCTCATGATGACATCTATTTTGTGAAGTGTACCAGTCCCTCCTGCAGCAAAGCACCCCCACAACATAATGCTGCCACACCCGTGCTTCACGGTTGGGATGGTGTTCTTCGGCTTGCAGGCCTCCCCCTTTTTTCCTCCAAACATAACGATGGTCATTATGGCCAAACAGTTCAATTTTTGATTCATCAGACCGGAGGACATTTTTCCAAAAAGTACGATCTTTGTCCCCATGTGCAGTTGCAAGCCGTAGTCTGGCTTTTTTATGGCGGTTTTGGAGCAGTGGCTTCTTCCTTGCTGAGTGGCCTTTCAGGTTATGTCGATATAGGACTCGTTTTACTGTGGATATAGATACTTTTGTACCTGTTTCCTCCAGCATCTTTGCAAGGTCCGTTGCTGTTGTTCTGGGATTGATTTGCTCTTTTCGCACCAAAGTCCGTTCATCTCTCGGAGACAGAACGCGTCTCCTTCCTGAGCGGTGTGACGGCTGCGTGGTCCCATGGTGTTTATACTTGCGTACTATTGTTTTTTACAGATGAACGTGGTACTTTCAGGCATTTGGAAATTGCTCCCAAAGATGAACCAGACTTGTGGAGGTCTACAATTTTTTTCTGAGGTCTTGGCAGATGTATTTTTATTTTCCAATGATGTCAAGCAAGGAAGCACTGAGTTTGAAAGTAGGCCTTGAAATACATCCACAGGTACACCTCCAATTGACTCAAATTATGTCAATTAGCCTATCAGAAGCTTCTAAAGCCATAACATCATTTTCTGGAATTTTCCAAGCTGTTTAAAGCCACAGTCAACTTAGTGCATGTAAACTTCTGACTCACTGGAATTGTGATCCAGTGAATTATAAGTGAAATAATCTGTCTGTAAACAATTGTTGGAAAAATGACTTGTGTCGTGCACCAAGTAGATGTCCTAACCGACTTGCCAGAACTATAGTTTGTTAACAAGAACTTTGTGGAGTGGTTGAAAAACGAGTTTTAATGACTCCAACCTAAGTGTATGTAAACTTCCGACTTCAACTGTATATACTGTATTTGTAAATAATAACCAGTTCCCATAATCAGTCAGTAATGTAATATTTATAAATCATTCTTCAAAATCAAGATATACTTCATTATTCAAAATGACAGAAAACTGGCTTTAAATGAGAAAAAGAGTTAGTCAGTCATGTAGGCAAGATGCGTGCTGCTGTCAGTTCTGTCACGGCAGTAGCAGTAGGCCTGTACTTAGATAAAGCCTTAATCTGGATCACTAGTAATTACGTCGGCTCTCAGACTGAGAACTTACTCATTATTACAAGCAATTGGTTCCTGATTTGCCTTTTGAACGTTGCTCCTCCTCAGCTCTCTCTCTCCCCCTCTCTCTCTCCCCCTCTCGCTTTCTCTCTCTCCCCCTCTCGCTTTCTCTCTCTCCTCCTCAGCTCTCTCTCTCCCCCTCTCGCTTTCTCTCTCTCAGCTCCCTAGATTAGGTTAAAGCTCCAATTATGTGGTGAAATATTCCAATCCTAGTCCTAGGTGATTTAGGAGTTCACTGCTGGGTGAGGGGAGATAGTGTGGAGAGAGAGAGGGTGAGTGAGAGGGCTTAAGGCGTGACAATGAATAAGGCTTCATTGACAGTGATGGTGATGAAAAATGGCCCTGGCACTTTAAAAGACAAAATAAAACATTAGGGATATGTGGCCCTCAGCTTCAAGGAGGAGAAGTGTGTGTGTGTGTGTGTGTGTGTGTGTGTGTGTGTGTGTGTGTGTGTGTGTGTGTGTGTGTGTGTGTGTGTGTGTGTGTGTGTGTGTGTGTGTGTGTGTGTGTGTGTGTGTGTGTGTGTGTGTGTGTGTGTGTGTGTGTGTGTGTGTGCGTGCGTGCGTGTGCGTGCGTGCGTGCGCGTGTGTGTGTGTGTGTGCGTGCGTGCGTGCATGGGAGGGGGGGTTGGTTATGTGTGGGTGTGTTATATAGCCCAGTCAACCATTGACTATGAGCTACATCATTACTGCTATACTCTACTGTCATTATCCTTCACAGGTACTGGATAATAATACTGCCAGAAGTCTTTTATTCTTTTGTTATGCCTACACATACACACAGCCCGGCCAGTGAGGAATACAGAGCGTTGGTTTCTACATTGGCAGCTTATTTTCTAACGTCGCAACTTGTCTAATTTGTTTGGATAAATGCCTTTAAAGGAAATTAGAACTCCCAGGCCACTTCCTTGTTCAGCTCTATTGAATTATAGGACTGAGGTAATTGACTGAGATTGCAGTGTGAGAGGGGGATTGGGAAGGAGAGGGAATCAAACTGTGAATCTACCTCTTCCTCCCTCTCCCATCCTCCCTTCTTCGCCCGTGGGAGGAACAAGATGAGTGGCTTTAATATCAGAGACTTCGTCTTCATCCCCGAATCTATCCATCCCTCCATCTCCATCACCCTTTCCCTCCATCTCCATATCTCCATCCCCATCCCTCCATCCCCATCCCCATCCCTCCATCCCCATCCTTCCATCCCCGTCCCTCCATCTCCATCCCTCCATCCCCATCCCTCCATCCCCATCCTTCCATCCCCGTCCCTCCATCTCCATCCCCATCCCTCCATCCCCATCCTTCCATCCCCATCCCTCCATCTCCATCCCTCCATCCCCATCCCTCCATCCCCATCCTTCCATCCCCGTCCCTCCATCTCCATCCCCTCCATCCCCATCCCTCCATCCCCATCCCCGTGGCTCCATCTCCATCCCTCCATCCCCATCCCTCCATCCCCATCCTTCCATCCCCGTCCCTCCATCTCCATCCCCTCCATCCCCATCCCTCCATCCCCATCCTTCCATCCCCGTCCCTCCATCTCCATCCCCTCCATCCCCATCCTTCCATCCCCGTCCCTCCATCTCCATCCCTCCATCCCCATCCCTCCATCCCCATCCTTCCATCCCCGTCCCTCCATCTCCATCCCCTCCATCCCCATCCCTCCATCCCCGTCCCTCCATCTCCATCCCTCCATCCCTCCATCCCCATCCTTCCATCCCCGTCCCTCCATCTCCATCCCCTCCATCCCCATCCCTCCATCCCCATCCCTCCATCCCCATCCTTCCATCCCTGTCCCTCCATCTCCATCCCCTCCATCTCCATCCCCTCCATCTCCATCCCTCCATCCCCATCCCTCCATCCCCATCCTTCCATCCCCGTCCCTCCATCTCCATCCCCTCCATCCCCATCCCTCCATCCCCATCCTTCCATCCCCGTCCCTCCATCCCCATCCCTCCATCCCCATCCCTCCATCCCCATCCCTCCATCCCCATCCCTCCATCCCCGTCCCTCCATCTCCATCCCCTCCATCTCCATCCCTCCATCCCCATCCCTCCATCCCCATCCCTCCATCCCATCCCTCAATCCCTCCATCTTCATCCCTCCATATCTCCATCCCTCCATCCCCGTCCCTCCATCTCCATCGCTCCATCTCCATCCCTCCATCCCCATCCGTCCATCCCCATCCCTCCATCCCCATCCTTCCATCCCTGTCCCTCCATCTCCATCCCCTCCATCTCCATCCCCTCCATCTCCATCCCTCCATCCCCATCCCTCCATCCCCATCCTTCCATCCCCGTCCCTCCATCCCCTCCATCCCCATCCCTCCATCCCCATTCTTCCATCCCCGTCCCTCCATCCCCATCCCTCCATATCCCCATCCCTCCATCCCCGTCCCTCCATCCCCGTCCCTCCAGCCCCATCCCTCCATCCCCATCCTTCCATCCCCATCCCTCCATCTCCATCCCTCCATCCCCATCCCTCCATCTCCATCCCCATCCTCCATCCCATCCCTCCATCTCCATCCCCATCCCTCCATCTCCATCCCTCCATGCCCATCCCTCCATCTCCATCCCTCCATTACCATCCCTCCATCTCCATTACTCCATCCCCATCCCTCCATCCCCATCCCTCCATCTCCATCCCCCATCCCTCCATCCCCATCCCTCCATCCCCATCCCTCCATCTCCATCCCTCCATCTCCATCCCTCCATCTCCATCCCCATCCCTCCATCTCCATCCCCATCCCTCCAACCCCATCCCTCCATCCCAATCGCTCCATCCCTCCATCCCCATCCCTCCATCCCCATCCCTCCATCTCCATCCCATCTCCCCATCCCTACATCCCCATCCCTCCATCCCCATACCTCCATCTCCATCGCTCCATCTCCATCCCTCCATCTCCATCCCTCCATCCCTCCATCCCCATCCCACCATCCCTCCATCCCCATCCCTCCATCTCCATCCCTCCATCCCCATCCCTCCATCCCCATCCCACCATCCCTCCATCCCCATCCCTCCATCCCCATCCCTCCATCTCCATCCCTCCATCTCAATCCCCATACCTCCATCTCCATCCCTCCATCTCCATCCCTCCATCCCCGTCCCTCCATCTCCATCCCTCCATCCCCATCCGTCCATCCCCATCCCTCCATCTCCATATCTCCAT
This sequence comes from Oncorhynchus masou masou, assembly GCF_036934945.1. NCBI lineage: Eukaryota > Metazoa > Chordata > Actinopteri > Salmoniformes > Salmonidae > Oncorhynchus > Oncorhynchus masou. Next base: position 27,445,788 of record NC_088224.1, on the reverse strand, counting down.
CCCTCCATCCCATCCCTCAATCCCTCCATCTTCATCCCTCCATCTCCATATCCCCATCCCTCCATCTCCATCCCCATCCTCCATCCCATCACTCCATCCCCATCCCTCCATCTCATCCCTCCATCCCTCCATCCCCATCCCTCCATCTCCATCCCTCCATCTCCATCCCAATCCCTCCATCCCCATCCCTCCATCTCCATCCATCTCCATCCCCATCCCTCCATCTCCATCCCTCCATCCCCATCCCTCCGTCCCCATACCTCCATCGCTCCATCCCCATCCCTCCATTCCTCCATCTCCATCCCCATCCCTCCATCCCCATCCCACCATCCCTCCATCCCCATCCCTCCATCTCCATCCCTCCATCTCCATCCCAATCCCTCCATCTCCATCCCCATCCCTCCATCCCCATCCCTCCATCTCCATCCCTACATCTCCATCCCTCCATCCCCATCACTCCATCCCCATCCCTCCATCTCCATCCCCATCCCTCCATCCCCATCCCTCCATCTCCATCCCCATCCCTCCATCTCCATCCCTCCATCCCCATCCCTCCATCTCCATCCCACCATCTCCATCCCCATCCCTCCATCCCCATCCCTCCATCCTCATACCTCCATCCCCATCCATCTCCATCCCCATCCCTCCATCTCATCCCTCCATCTCCATCCCTCCATATCCATCCCCATCCCTCCATCCCCATCCCACCATCCCTCCATCCCCATCCCTCCATCTCCATCCCTCCATCCCCATCCCTCCATCCATACATCTCCATCCCTCCATCCCCATCACTCCATCCCCATCCCTCCATCTCCATCCCTCCATCTCCATCCCTCCATCTCCATCCCTACATCTCCATCCCTCCATCCCCCATCACTCCATCCCCATCCCTCCATCTCCATCCCTCCATATCCATCCCCATCCCTCCATCCCCATCCCACCATCCCTCCATCTCCATCCCTCCATCTCCATCCCCATCCCTCCATCTCCATCCCTACATCTCCATCCCTCCATCCCCATCACTCCATCCCCATCCCTCCATCTCCATCCCTCAATCTCCATCCCTCCATCTCCATCCCTACATCTCCATCCCTCCATCTCCATCCCTCATCTCCATCCCCATCCCTCCATCTCCATCCATCCATCTCCATCCCTCCATCCCCATCCCTCCATCCCCATCCCTCCATCTCCATCCCTACATCTCCATCCCTCCATCTCCATCCCTACATCTCCATCCCTCCATCCCCATCCCTCCATCCCCATCCCTCCATCTCCATCCCTACATCTCCATCCCTCCATCTCCATCCCTACATCTCCATCCCTCCATCCCCATCACTCCATCCCCATCCCTCCATCTCCATCCCTCCATCTCCATCCCTCCATCTCCATCCCTCCATCTCCATCCCCATCCCTCCATCTCCATCCCTCCATCTCCATCCCTCCATCCCCATCCTTCCATCCCCATCCCTCATCCCCATCCCTCCATCCCCATCCCTCCATCCCCATCCCTCCATCCCCATCCCTCCATCTCCATCCCCATCCCTCCATTTCCATCCCTCCATCTCCATCCCTCCATCTCCATCCCTCCATCCCCATCTCTCCATCTCCATCCCTCCATTCCCATCCCACCATCCCTCCATCTCCATCCCTCCATCCCTCCATCGCCATCCCTCCATCACCATCCCTCCATCTCCTTCCTCCATCTCCATCCCCATCCATCCATCCCCATCCCTCCATCTCCATCCCTCCATTTCCATCCCTCCATCCCTCCATCTCCATCCCTCCATTTCCATCCCTCCATCCCCATCCCTCCATCTCCATCCCTCCATCTCCATCCCCATCCCTCCATCTCCATCCCTCCATCCCCATCTCTCCATCCCCATCCCTCCATCACCATCCCTCCATCCCCATCCCCATCCCTCCATCGCCATCCCTCCATCACCATCCCTCCATCCCCATCCCTCCATCTCCATCCCTCCATCCCCATCCGTCCATCCCCATCCCTCCATCCCCATCCCTCCATCTCCATCCCTCCATCTCCATCCCAATCCCTCCATCTCCATCCCCATCCCTCCATCCCCATCCCTCCATCTCCATCCCTACATCTCCATCCCTCCATCCCCATCACTCCATCCCCATCCCTCCATCTCCATCCCCATCCCTCCATCCCCATCCCTCCATCTCCATCCCCATCCCTCCATCTCCATCCCTCTCCCTCCATCTCCATCCCACCATCTCCATCCCTCCATCCCCATCCCTCCATCCTCATACCTCCATCCCCATCCATCTCCATCCCCATCCCTCCATCTCATCCCTCCATCTCCATCCCTCCATATCCATCCCCATCCCTCCATCCCCATCCCACCATCCCTCCATCCCCATCCCTCCATCTCCATCCCTCCATCCCCATCCCTCCATCCATACATCTCCATCCCTCCATCCCCATCACTCCATCCCCATCCCTCCATCTCCATCCCTCCATCTCCATCCCTCCATCTCCATCCCTACATCTCCATCCCTCCATCCCCCATCACTCCATCCCCATCCCTCCATCTCCATCCCTCCATATCCATCCCCATCCCTCCATCCCCATCCCACCATCCCTCCATCTCCATCCCTCCATCTCCATCCCCATCCCTCCATCTCCATCCCTACATCTCCATCCCTCCATCCCCATCACTCCATCCCCATCCCTCCATCTCCATCCCTCAATCTCCATCCCTCCATCTCCATCCCTACATCTCCATCCCTCCATCTCCATCCCTCATCTCCATCCCCATCCCTCCATCTCCATCCATCCATCTCCATCCCTCCATCCCCATCCCTCCATCCCCATCCCTCCATCTCCATCCCTACATCTCCATCCCTCCATCTCCATCCCTACATCTCCATCCCTCCATCCCCATCCCTCCATCCCCATCCCTCCATCTCCATCCCTACATCTCCATCCCTCCATCTCCATCCCTACATCTCCATCCCTCCATCCCCATCACTCCATCCCCATCCCTCCATCTCCATCCCTCCATCTCCATCCCTCCATCTCCATCCCTCCATCTCCATCCCCATCCCTCCATCTCCATCCCTCCATCTCCATCCCTCCATCCCCATCCTTCCATCCCCATCCCTCATCCCCATCCCTCCATCCCCATCCCTCCATCTCCATCCCCATCCCTCCATCCCCATCCCTCCATCTCCATCCCCATCCCTCCATTTCCATCCCTCCATCTCCATCCCTCCATCTCCATCCCTCCATCCCCATCTCTCCATCTCCATCCCTCCATTCCCATCCCACCATCCCTCCATCTCCATCCCTCCATCCCTCCATCGCCATCCCTCCATCACCATCCCTCCATCTCCTTCCCTCCATCTCCATCCCCATCCATCCATCCCCATCCCTCCATCTCCATCCCTCCATTTCCATCCCTCCATCTCCATCCCTCCATTTCCATCCCTCCATCCCCATCCCTCCATCTCCATCCCTCCATCTCCATCCCCATCCCTCCATCTCCATCCCTCCATCCCCATCTCTCCATCCCCATCCCTCCATCACCATCCCTCCATCCCCATCCCCATCCCTCCATCGCCATCCCTCCATCACCATCCCTCCATCCCCATCCCTCCATCTCCATCCCTCCATCCCCATCCGTCCATCCCCATCCCTCCATTCCCATCCCTCCATCCCCATCCCTCCATCCCCATCCCTCCATCACCATCCCTCCATCCCCATCCCCATCCCTCCATCGCCATCCCTCCATCACCATCCCTCCATCCCCATCCCTCCATCTCCATCCCTCCATCCCCATCCGTCCATCCCCATCCGTCCATCCCCATCCCTCCATCTCCATCACCATCCCTCCATCCCCATCCGTCCATCCCCATCCCTCCATCTCCATCCCTCCATTTCCATCCCTCCATCCCCATCCCTCCATCTCCATCCCTCCATCTCCATCCCTCCATCCCCATCCCTCCATCTCCATCCCTCCATCCCCATCTGTCCATCCCCATCCCTCCATCCCCATCCCTCCATCTCCATCACTATCCCTCCATCCCCATCCCTCCATCGCCATCCCTCCATCTCCATCCCCATCCTTCCATCCCCATCCCTCCATCTCCATGACTCCATCCCCATCCCTCCATCCCCATCCCTCCATCTCCATTCCCATCCCACCATCCCTCCATCTCCAACCCTCCATCTCCATCCCTCCATCCCCATCCCTCCATCCCCATCCCTCCATCTCCATCCCCATCCGTCCATCCCCATCCCTCCATCTCCATCCCTCCATTTCCATCCCTCCATCTCCATCCCTCCATCTCCATCCCCATCCCTCCATCTCCATCCCTCCATCCCCATCCCTCCATCTCCATCCCTCCATTCCCATCCCTCCATCTCCATCCCTCCATCCCCATCCCTCCATCACCATCCCTCCATCTCCATCCCTCCATCCCCATCCATCCCTCCATCTCCATCCCCATCCCTCCATCTCATCACCATCCCTCCATCCCCATCCGTCCATCCCCATCCCTCCATCTCCATCCCTCCATTTCCATCCCTCCATCCCCATCCCTCCATCTCCATCCCTCCATCTCCATCCCTCCATCCCCATCCCTCCCATCGCCATCCCTCCATCCCCATCCCTCCATCTCCATCCCCATCCCTCCATCCCCATCCCTCCATCTCCATCCCCATCCGTCCATCCCCATCCCTCCATCTCCATCCCTCCATTTCCATCCCTCCATCTCCATCCCTCCATCTCCATCCCTCCATCCCCATCCCTCCATCTCCATCCCCATCTCTCCATCTCCATCCCTCCATTCCCATCCCACCATCCCTCCATCTCCATCCCTCCATCACCATCCCTCCATCGCCATCCCTCCATCCCCATCCCTCCATCTCCATCCCCATCCCTCCATCCCCATCCCTCCATCCCCATCCGTCCATCCCCATCCCTCCATCTCCATCCCTCCATTTCCATCCCTCCATCCCCATCCCTCCATCTCCATCCCTCCATCTCCATCCCTCCATCCCCATCCCTCCATCTCCATCCCCATCTCTCCATCTCCATCCCTCCATTCCCATCCCACCATCCCTCCATCTCCATCCCTCCATCACCATCCCTCCATCGCCATCCCTCCATCACCATCCCTCCATCTCCATCCCCATCCCTCCATCCCCATCCCTCCATCCCCATCCCTCCATCGCCATCCCTCCATCACCATCCCTCCATCACCATCCCCATCCTTCCATCTCCATCCCCATCCGTCCATCCCCATCCCTCCATCCCCATCCCATCCCTCCATCTCCATCACCATCCCTCCATCCCCATCCATCCATCCCATCCCTCCATCTCCATCCCTCCATTTCCATCCCTCCATCCCCATCCCTCCATCTCCATCCCTCCATCCCTCCATCCCCATCCCTCCATCTCCATCACCATCCCTCCATCACCATCCCTCCATCCCCATCCCTCCATCCCCATCCCTCCATCTCCAACTCCGCTCCTCTTTCCTCCCAACATCCACCCGTCTGAAGCGACACACAGTCCAGTACTATGTATTGTCAGTGACACACAGTACATACAGTAGTAGGGATTGTCAGTGACACACAGTACAGTACTATATATTGTCAGTGACACACAGTATGTACAGTAGAAGAGATTGTCAGTGACACACAGTACAGTAGTATGTATTGTCAGTGACACACAGCACAGTAGTATGTATTGTCAGTTTCACATAGTACAGTAGTATGTGTTGTCAGTGACACACACTACAGTAGTAGGTATTGTCAGTGACACACACTACAGTAGTAGGTATTGTCAGTTTCACATAGTACAGTAGTATGTGTTGTCAGTGACACACACTATAGTAGTAGGTATTGTCAGTGACACAGAGTACAGTAGTGTGTATTGTCAGTGACACACAGTACAGTAGTATGTGTTGTCAGTGACACAGAGTACAGTAGTATGTATTGTCAGTGACACACACTACAGTAGTATGTGTTGTCAGTGACACACACTACAGTAGTAGGTATTGTCAGTGACACAGAGTACAGTAGTATGTATTGTCAGTGACACACAGTACAGTAGTATGTATTGTCAGTTTCACATAGTACAGTAGTATGTGTTGTCAGTGACACACACTATAGTAGTAGGTATTGTCAGTGACACACAGTACAGTAGTGTGTGTTGTCAGTGAGATGTGGGATGTGTGTCTGTCGTGGCTGCTGCAGCTTTTTCACAGTGATTTAAACACCTCATGTCTCTCTCACTTAACCCCACGTCCCATCTACTCATCTTTTTTGTATGTTGCACTCTGTCACTCTCTCTCTGTCTCTCTCTGTCACTCTCTCTCTCTCTGTCTCTCTCTGTCTCTCTGTCACTCGCTGTCTCTCTCTGTCTCTGTCACTCTCTCTGTGTCTCACTCTCTCTCTGTCTCTCTCACTCTCTCTGTCACTCTCTCTCTGTGTCTCTCTCTCACTCTCTCTGTCACTCTCTCTCTGTGTTTCTCTCACTCAATTCAATTCAATTCAAGGGCTTTATTGGCATGGGAAACATGTGTTAACATTGCCAAAGCAAGTAAGGCAGATACTATATATAAAGTGAAATAAACAATAAAAAATTAACAGTAGACATCACACATACAGAAGTTTCAAAGCAATAAAGACATTACAAATGTCATATTATATATATATATACAGTGTTTTTACAATGTAAGGACACAAGATAAAATAAATAAGCATAGATATGGGTTGTATTTACAATGGTGCGTGTTCTTCACTGGTTGCCCTTTTCTCGTGGCAACAGGTCACAAATCCACAAAACATCACTCTCTCTGTCACTCTCTCTCTGTCACTCACTCTGTCTCTCTGTCACTCTCACTCTGTGTCTGTCTCTCAATCTCTCTGTCACTCTCTCTCTCTCTGTCACTCTCTCTGTCTCTCTGTCACTCTCTCTCTGTGTCTCTCTCTCAATCTCTCTGTCACTCTCTCTCTCTCTGTCACTCTCACTCTCTCTGTCTCTCTCTGTCTATCACTCTCTCTCTGTGTCTCTCTCTCACTCTCTCTGTCACTCTCTCTCTGTCACTCTCACTCTCTCTGTCTCTTTGTCTCTCTATCACTCTCTCTCTGTCTCTCTCTCACTCTCTCTGTCACTCTCTCTCTCTGTCACTCTCACTCTCTCTGTCTCTCTCTGTCTCTCCGTCACTCTCATTATCTCTGTCTCTCTCTGTCTCTCTGTCACTATCTCTGTCTCTCTCTGTCTCTCTGTCACTCTCTCTCTGTGTCTCTCTCTCACTCTCTCTGTCTCTCTCTGTCACTCTCACTCTCTCTGTCTCTCTTTGTCTCTCTGTCACTCTCTGTGTGTGTCTCTCTCTGTCTCTCTGTCACTCTCTCTCTCTGTGTCTCTCTCTCACTCTCTCTGTCTCTCTCTTTTTCTGTCTCTGTCTCTTTCTCGCTCTCAATTAAATTCAAAAGGCCTTTCTCTGTCTGTCTGTCTGTCTGTCTGTCTGTCTGTCTGTCTGTCTGTCTGCCTCTTTCTTTGACTGTGAAGTGAACAAGGACAGAGACGTTAGTGTTTCCTTTATTTTCTGAACTGTGAAAGTCATAAAGTCGTAGTTTTCTCTGAACTGTCAATGACGACATATGGAGGAATACAATTAAAGATGTATTCAGGCAGCGTTTTGGGGGGCGATAGTTTAACTTTTTTATGGATAAAGTTCACAGTCAAACAGAACGTTAAACACTTGTGCACACCTTAACACACTCACACACACGCGTTACACACGCACAAACATGCATGCAAACACAGACACACTTCAACCTGTGTGTGTGACCTTGCTGTGAGTACAGGCAGGCCGGCTGTGAAGGCCCAGTCATCCAGAACAGATGGGCCATTTCATGTTAACTATCTAAAAACAAACAAATGATCATCAGCTTCTCCATCCACAGTAATACTGAACACACACTTCCTACACGCACGCACGCACACACACACGCACACACACACATACATACACACACACACACACACATACATACACACACACACACCTCTGTAAGGTAAGCAATTCCCCGAATGGTGCTTTGTCTGCCTCTTTTTTCTCTCTTTCTCTCACTCTCCTCTCTTTATCCATCCCTCCCTCCCTCTCTCCCTCTCCCTCCTCATCCTCTTCCTCTCCTCCTCCTCCTATCCCTCTTCCTCTCCCCCCTCCTCCTCCTCTCTCTCTTCCTCTCCCCCTCCCTCTCCTCTCCCTCTTCCTCTCCCCCTCCTCCTCCTCTCCCTCTTCCTCTCCCCCCTCCTTCTCTCCCCCTCCTCCTCCTTCTCCTGTCCCTCTTCCTCTCCCCCCTCCTCCTCCTCTCCCTCTTCCTCTCCCCCTCCTCCTCTCCCTCTTCCTCTCCCCCCTCCTCCTCCTCCCTCTTCCTCGCACCCCTCCTCATCCTCTCCCTCTGCTCCTCTTCCTCTACCCCTCTTCCTCATCTCCCTCTTCCAGTCCCCCCTTCTCCTCCTCCTCACTTCCTCACCAAAGACAAACTGCTGCTGATGAAAACAACAATATATTAATTCAGTACGTAGAGATGATCTGGCTGTCAATACGTGGGAGTTGATTATGTTAAGATGTACCCACTGTAAGATCTGGACTGAAGAGCCTTTTGAACAACTTTATAACAAGGGCAGGGAGTGCCATGTTTACACACCTACGACTCATCATCCCCAAGTTTCTTCAGACAAATACTGCTTACGGTCTGCCTGTCTGCCTGTCTGCCTGCCTGCCTTCCTACCTCCCTCAAACTCACTTTCTCTTTCAGCTTCTCCTCCTCTTCCTCCCACATTGTCTCATTCCTAGCCCTATCACTATTCTCCACTCCCTAATGGCTTGCCATTTTCCTGTCTCTCTCCTCTTTATTCCTTTTATTTCCTTCTCCTTTCCATGTCTCTACTTTCTCCCTTTTCCTCTCTCTCTCCTCTCCTCTCAGTGTGTTAGTGTAGGGCCTGGTACATATAGATACGTCACCTCTATTCCTCTCCCTTCAAAATGTTCCCTGCTACCTGTCACAGCTGTATGGCTGATTCCTGTCCCCCTTCCACTCTCGCTCTCCCTCTCTCTCCCTCTCTCTCTCTCCACCCCCCACTCTCTCACTACCTCTCTCTCCCTCTTGCTCTCTCACTTTCTATCTCTCTCTTACGCTCTCTCTCCCCCTCTCTCTCCCTCTCTCTCTCCCTTTCTCTTTCTCTCTCTCCCCCACTCTCTCTACTGGTCTCTCTCTTTTCCCCCCACTCTACTTCCCCCCACTCTCTCTCTCCCTCTCTCTCTCCCTCTCCCCCTCCCTCTCCTCTCCTCCACTCCTGCTCCCTCTCTCTCATTACTGCGCCCTCAGCTCAGCTCTATTTGCGACAACAACAACAACCTCGGCTATAGATATATAGTTTCATGGTGGAGTGTCTATTATTTATATACAGTGAGATAGAGTGTATGGGTGAAGACTGGATCTGTGTCTCATGATGATGGTGCCTCTCGGCCTCTCGCCTTACTCTCTGTCCGTCTGTCTGTCTGTCTGTCTGTCTGTCTGTCTGTCTGTCTGTCTGTCTGTCTGTCTGTGTGTGTGTGTGTGTGAGTGTCTCCGTGTGTTGGCATGCTTGCTAATGCATGAGTCTGTGTTCTCTCTCTCTCCCCTCCAGAAGTCGAGTGCGGAACAACGCGTGAGGCTGGACCTGGGGCTGTGGGATAAGTTCAGTGAGCTGGCTACTAAGTGCATTATAAAGATCGTGGAGTTTGCCAAACGAGTACCTGGTTTTACAGGACTCACCATAGCTGACCAGATCACGCTGCTTAAAGCTGCCTGCCTCGACATACTGGTAAGGACTGACTGTCGCACACACACACACACACACACACACACACACACACACACACACACACACACACACACACACACACACACAGATCACACTGAACAAAGCTGCCTTCCTTGACATACTGGTACGTATCAGTAGTTTGAAAAGCAATACATCGCTTATGTACATAGTTAGTGCATTCATTCCTATGTAGTAAGACTAGTTTTATTTCTTCATATCAGTGTTCCTCAACCTCTGGTCCCTAATGGTTAACTGACACTGATTAAGTCACTTCTACAGGATAGTTACAATGTACATGGACATCCAAGGAGGGATAATGTAGTAGTTTACCAATCTGTGCTCCAGGAAGAGTTGAGACAAAGCCCTACTACTCAGTGTTCATTTTTGCAAATGTAATCATAGCAGGAATTGTGCTCGCCTGACGAATGACACAGATTAGAGCTGTGAATCACAGCAGTAATTGTGCTCGCCTGACGACACAGATTAGCGTTGTGGATCACAGCAGGAATTGTGCTCGCCTGACGAATGACACAGATTAGAGCTGTGAATCACAGCAGGAATTGTGCTCGCCTGACGAATGACACAGATTAGAGCTGTGAATCACAGCAGTAATTGTGCTCGCCTGACGAATGACACAGATTAGCGTTGTGGATCACAGCAGGAATTGTGCTCACCTGACGAATGACACAGATTAGAGCTGTGAATCACAGCAGGAATTGTGCTCGCCTGACGACACAGATTAGCGTTGTGGATCATAGCAGGAATTGTGCTCGCCTGACGAATGACACAGATTAGAGCTGTGAATCACAGCAGTAATTGTGCTCGCCTGACGACACAGATTAGCGTTGTGGATCACGGCAGGAATTGTGCTCGCCTGACGAATGACACAGATTAGAGCTGTGAATCACAGCAGGAATTGTGCTCGCCTAACGAATGACACAGATTAGCGTTGTGGATCATAGCAGGAATTGTGCTCGCCTGACGAATGACACAGATTAGAGCTGTGAATCACAGCAGTAATTGTGCTCGCCTGACGACACAGATTAGCGTTGTGGATCACAGCAGGAATTGTGCTCGCCTGACGAATGACACAGATTAGAGCTGTGAATCACAGCAGGAATTGTGCTCGCCTAACGAATGACACAGATTAGCGATGTGAATCACAGCAGTAATTGTGCTCGCCTGACGAATGACACATTTTAGCGCTGTGAATCACAGCAGGAATTGTGCTCGCCTGACGAATGACACAGATTAGCGCTGTGAATCACAGCAGGAATTGTGCTCGCCTGACGAATGACACAGATTAGAGCTGTGAATCACAGCAGGAATTGTGCTCGCCTGACGAATGGCACAGATTAGAGCTGTGAATCACAGCAGGAATTGTGCTCGCCTGACGACACAGATTAGCGTTGTGGATCATAGCAGGAATTGTGCTCGCCTGACGAATGACACAGATTAGAGCTGTGAATCACAGCAGTAATTGTGCTCGCCTGACGACACAGATTAGCGTTGTGGATCACAGCAGGAATTGTGCTCGCCTGACGAATGACACAGATTAGAGCTGTGAATCACAGCAGGAATTGTGCTCGCCTGACGACACAGATTAGCGTTGTGGATCATAGCAGGAATTGTGCTCGCCTGACGAATGACACAGATTAGAGCTGTGAATCACAGCAGTAATTGTGCTCGCCTGACGACACAGATTAGCGTTGTGGATCACAGCAGGAATTGTGCTCGCCTGACGAATGACACAGATTAGAGCTGTGAATCACAGCAGGAATTGTGCTCGCCTAACGAATGACACAGATTAGCGTTGTGGATCATAGCAGGAATTGTGCTCGCCTGACGAATGACAGATTAGAGCTGTGAATCACAGCAGGAATTGTGCTCGCCTGACGAATGACACAGATTAGAGCTGTGAATCACAGCAGTAATTGTGCTCGCCTGACGACACAGATTAGCGTTGTGGATCACAGCAGGAATTGTGCTCGCCTGACGAATGACACAGATTAGAGCTGTGAATCACAGCAGGAATTGTGCTCACCTGACAAATGACACAGATTAGAGCTGTGAATCACAGCAGGAATTGTGCTCACGTGACGAATGACACAGATTAGCGCTGTGAATCACAGCAGGAATTGTGCTCGCCTGACGAATGACACAGATTAGCGCTGTGAATCACAGCAGTAATTGTGCTCGCCTGACGACACAGATTAGCGTTGTGGATCACAGCAGGAATTGTGCTCGCCTGACGAATGACACAGATTAGAGCTGTGAATCACAGCAGGAATTGTGCTCGCCTGACGACACAGATTAGCGTTGTGGATCATAGCAGGAATTGTGCTCGCCTGACGAATGACACAGATTAGAGCTGTGAATCACAGCAGTAATTGTGCTCGCCTGACGACACAGATTAGCGTTGTGGATCACAGCAGGAATTGTGCTCGCCTGACGAATGACACAGATTAGAGCTGTGAATCACAGCAGGAATTGTGCTCGCCTAACGAATGACACAGATTAGCGTTGTGGATCATAGCAGGAATTGTGCTCGCCTGACGAATGACAGATTAGAGCTGTGAATCACAGCAGGAATTGTGCTCGCCTGACGAATGACACAGATTAGAGCTGTGAATCACAGCAGTAATTGTGCTCGCCTGACGACACAGATTAGCGTTGTGGATCACAGCAGGAATTGTGCTCGCCTGACGAATGACACAGATTAGAGCTGTGAATCACAGCAGGAATTGTGCTCACCTGACAAATGACACAGATTAGAGCTGTGAATCACAGCAGGAATTGTGCTCACGTGACGAATGACACAGATTAGCGCTGTGAATCACAGCAGGAATTGTGCTCGCCTGACGAATGACACAGATTAGCGCTGTGAATCACAGCAGGAATTGTGGTCGCGTGACGAATGACACAGATTAGCGTTGTGAATCACAGCAGTAATTGTGCTCGCCTGACGAATGACACAGATTAGCGCTGTGAATCACAGCAGGAATTGTGCTCGCCTGACGAATGACAGATTAGAGCTGTGAATCACAGCAGGAATTGTGCTTGCCTGACAAATGACAGTGTCACACCCTGACCATAGTTTATTTGTATGTTTCTATGTTTTGGTTGGTCAGGGTGTGATCTGAGTGGGCATTCTATGTTGGATGTCTTGTTTGTCTATTTCTATGTCTGGCCTGATATGGTTCTCAATCAGAGGCAGGTGTTAGTCATTGTCTCTGATTGGGAACCATATTTAGGTAGCCTGGGTTACACTGTGTGTTTGTGGGTAATTGTTCCTGTCTCTGTGTTTTGCACCAGATAGGGCTGTTTTCGGTTTTCGTACGTTTGTTATTTTGTTAGTTTAATCGCGTATAGTTTCCTTATCAAATAAAATGAATCACAACTACGCTGCATTTTGGTCCGCTCCTCCTTCCCACAACGAAAGCCGTGACAGACAGAGATTAGCACTGTGAATCACAGCAGGAATTGTGCTCGCCTGACGAATGACACAGATTAGCGCTGTGAATCACAGCAGGAATTGTGCTCGCCTGACGAATGACACAGATTAGAGCTGTGAATCACAGCAGGAATTGTGCTCGCCTGACGACACAGATTAGCGTTGTGGATCATAACAGGAATTGTGCTCGCCTGACGAATGACACAGATTAGAGCTGTGAATCACAGCAGGAATTGTGCTCGCCTGACGAATGACACAGATTAGAGCTGTGAATCACAGCAGGAATTGTGCTCGCCTAACGAATGACACAGATTAGCGTTGTGGATCATAGCAGGAATTGTGCTCGCCTGACGAATGACACAGATTAGAGCTGTGAATCACAGCAGTAATTGTGCTCGCCTGACGACACAGATTAGCGTTGTGGATCACAGCAGGAATTGTGCTCGCCTGACGAATGACACAGATTAGAGCTGTGAATCACAGCAGGAATTGTGCTTGCCTGACAAATGACAGTGTCACACCCTGACCATAGTTTATTTGTATGTTTCTATGTTTTGGTTGGTCAGGGTGTGATCTGAGTGGGCATTCTATGTTGGATGTCTTGTTTGTCTATTTCTATGTCTGGCCTGATATGGTTCTCAATCAGAGGCAGGTGTTAGTCATTGTCTCTGATTGGGAACCATATTTAGGTAGCCTGGGTTACACTGTGTGTTTGTGGGTAATTGTTCCTGTCTCTGTGTTTTGCACCAGATAGGGCTGTTTTCGGTTTTCGTACGTTTGTTATTTTGTTAGTTTAATCGCGTATAGTTTCCTTATCAAATAAAATGAATCACAACTACGCTGCATTTTGGTCCGCTCCTCCTTCCCACAACGAAAGCCGTGACAGACAGAGATTAGCACTGTGAATCACAGCAGGAATTGTGCTCGCCTGACACATGACAGAGATTAGCACTGTGAATCACAGCAGGAATTGTGCTCGCCTGACAAATGACAGAGATTAGCACTGTGAATCACAGCAGGAATTGTGCTCGCCTGACAAATGACAGAGATTAGCACTGTGAATCACAGCAGGAATTGTGCTCGCTAAACACATGACAGAGATTAGCACTGTGAATCACAGCAGGAATTGTGCTCGCCTGACAAATGACAGAGATTAGCACTGTGAATCACAGCAGGAATTGTGCTCGCCTGATGAATGACACAGATTAGCTCTGTGAATCACAGCAGAAATTGTGCTCGCCTGACGAATGACACAGATTAGCGCTGTGAATCACAGCAGGAATTGTGCTCGCCTGACGAATGACACAGATTAGAGCTGTGAATCACAGCAGGAATTGTGCTCGCCTGACGAATGACACAGATTAGCGCTGTGAATCACAGCAGGAATTGAGCTCGCCTGACGAATGACACAGATTAGAGCTGTGAATCACAGCAGGAATTGAGCTCACCTGACGAATGACACAGATTAGCGCTGTGAATCACAGCAGGAATTGAGCTCGCCTGACGAATGACACAGATTAGAGCTGTGAATCCATGCAGAAACACATAGCGTACCTTTACCACACCTTTACGTACCTTTACCACATGAACAGGTACTGTTTAGTGTGTAAAGATCTCTGATAGCTGGGTTTGCTCTCTCCGTTGAGGTAGCTAGGCAATACGCTAGTCAGTACGCTAGTCAATACGCTAGGCAATACGCAAGTCACACTAGTCAATGCGCTAGTCAGTACGCTAGTCAATACGCTAGTCAATACGCTAGTCAATACACTAGTCAGTACGCTAGTCAATACGCTAGTCAGTACGCTAGTCAATACGCTAGTCAATACACTAGTCAGTACGCTAGTCAATACGCTAGTCAATACGCTAGTCAATACGCTAGTCAGTACGCTAGTCAATACGCTAGTCAGTACGCTAGTCAATCCGCTAGGCAATACGCTAGTCAATCCGCTAGTCACGCTAGTCAATTCGCTAGTCAATACACTAGTCAAATACGCTAGACAATACGCTAGGTAATACGCTAGTCAATACGCTAGTCACGCTAGTCAATACGCTAGGCATTACGCTAGTCAATTACGCTAGTCAGTACGCTAGTCAATACGCTAGTCACGCTAGTCAATACGCTAGGCATTACGCTAGTCAATACGCTAGACAATACGCTAGGCAATACGCTAGTCAATACACTAGTCACGCTAGTCAATACGCTAGGCAATACGCTAGGCATTACGCTAGTCAATACGCTAGACAATACGCTAGGCAATACGCTAGTCAATACGCTAGGCAATACGCTAGGCATTACGCTAGTCAATACGCTAGGCAATACGCTAGTCAATACGCTAGTCACGCTAGTCAATACGCTAGGCAATACGCTAGGCATTACACTAGTCAATACACTAGTTAGTACGCTAGTCAATTACGCTAGTCAGTACGCTAGGCAATACGCTAGTCAATACGCCAGTCAATACGCTAGGCAATGCGCTGAAACCTCTGAACTTCCTCCCTAGAGTCTGGTCCTTAGACCTTATTGGTCAGTTTGCGCAGCCAGCCAATTGTAGAGAAGGTTAATTTATGCTGACAGTCGATCAGTATGTGGAGGAGCCATCCTTAACCAGAGGACACTAGGTTAGTGTTTCAGATGTAACGGCTCCAAATCTAATAAATGATTGAAATGCTTGTGTCTTTCTGCAGTGAAGTTGTTTTTGTTCATATTTGTCTGGGTTGCTGTATGTTTTTCTGGAGCAGGAATCTGAAATACAGGGGAGCACATTGTTAGAAGATCGCCCCTGGCTGAGTGCTGTTTGTTTATATATTTGTTTATTTAGGAGTAGTGCAATCCCATGCTGTGATAATAAAGCCTCAGTATGAGAGAGAGAAGAGAACAAAGAGGCAGGAGAGAGAGGAGGGGGAGAAAGAAGGAGAGGAGAGGAGAGGAGAGGAGAGGAGAGGAGAGGAGAGGAGAGGAGAGGAGAGGAGAGGAGAGAGGGGTGGATTGTGTCAAGCTCCAGAGTCATGTGTCTCTCTCTGTCTCCACAGGGTTATCCTCAGTCAGCTCCTTGCCTCTCTCTCTGTCTCCACAGGGTTATCCTCAGTCAGCTCCTTGCCTCTCTCTCTGTTTCCACAGGGTTATCCTCAGTCAGCTCCTTACCTCTCTCTCTGTCTCCACAGGGTTATCCTCAGTCAGCTCCTTACCTCTCTCTCTGTCTCCACAGGGTTATCCTCAGTCAGCTCCTTGCCTCTCTCTCTGTCTCCACAGGGTTATCCTCAGTCAGCTCCTTGCCTCTCTCTCTGTTTCCACAGGGTTATCCTCAGTCAGCCCCTTACCTCTCTCTCTGTCTCCACAGGGTTATCCTCAGTCAGCTCCTTGCCTCTCTCTCTGTCTCCACAGGGTTATCCTCAGTCAGCTCCTTGCCTCTCTCTCTGTCTCCACAGGGTTATCCTCAGTCAGCTCCTTGCCTCTCTCTCTGTCTCCACAGGGTTATCCTCAGTCAGCCCCTTACCTCTCTCTCTGTCTCCACAGGGTTATCCTCAGTCAGCCCCTTACCTCTCTCTCTGTCTCCACAGGGTTATCCTCAGTCAGCTCCTTGCCTCTCTCTCTGTCTCCACAGGGTTATCCTCAGTCAGCCCCTTACCTCTCTCTCTGTTTCCACAGGGTTATCCTCAGTCAGCTCCTTGCCTCTCTCTCTGTTTCCACAGGGTTATCCTCAGTCAGCTCCTTGCCTCTCTCTCTGTCTCCACAGGGTTATCCTCAGTCAGCTCCTTACCTCTCTCTCTGTCTCCACAGGGTTATCCTCAGTCAGCTCCTTACCTCTCTCTCTGTCTCCACAGGGTTATCCTCAGTCAGCCCCTTACCTCTCTCTCTGTCTCCACAGGGTTATCCTCAGTCAGCTCCTTGCCTCTCTCTCTGTCTCCACAGGGTTATCCTCAGTCAGCTCCTTACCTCTCTCTCTGTCTCCACAGGGTTATCCTCAGTCAGCTCCTTACCTCTCTCTGTCTCCACAGGGTTATCCTCAGTCAGCTCCTTACCTCTCTCTCTGTCTCCACAGGGTTATCCTCAGTCAGCTCCTTACCTCTCTCTCTGTCTCCACAGGGTTATCCTCAGTCAGCTCCTTACCTCTCTCTCTGTCTCCACAGGGTTATCCTCAGTCAGCTCCTTACCTCTCTCTCTCCTCTCATCCTCAGATCAGACCCCTCCCCCCAGGTCAGCCTGACCTGAAAAGGCCCTTCTCTCTGTCTCTTTCTCTACACTGGTAGCTCACAGAACAGCAGCTACAATAGTCTCACTGTTCAGTGCCCAGGGTTAGAATCATGTATCACGGGGGTGGTATTTAATAAAGTCGTATTAAATATTTAATAGCTTTAGTCAAGTAAATGTCATGACGATTGTGATCATGATCGACGTCTGTATATATGTTGTTCTGTCCAGAGACTGCAGTGTATTCTGAAATGGATAGATGTTATCCTACTTATCAGTAGTGTTATTGGGGTTTCTGGTGGTCTAGATTAGTAGTGGCTGTATCATTCTATCACTTCCTGGTGTGATGAGAGCAGCTGCCACACTGTCCGGCTGTGTGAGCGAGATAACAGGACGTGCTACTATCCCTGTGCTCTTAGCACTGATTAGATGGGTGATTTGCAGTAATGCTAGATGGATTTGTTTGTTATGACTAAGTGGTATTTGTCAAATGTGACAAGTCACTGGGGTTGAAGAGGTGAGAAGTTCAAGTCCTGCTCTCTCACACACACACACACACACACACACACCTGGGTCAACGAGTGTGTGAAGAAGGAACAAACGGTGTGTGTGTGTGTGTGTGTGTGTGTGTGTGTGTGTGTGTGTGTGTGTGTGTGTGTGTGTGTGTGTGTGTGTGTGTGTGTGCGTGCGTGCGTGCGTGCGTGTGTGTGCTTGATGAAGAGACAGACAGTGTCAGGCTTTGAAGCCAGTTGAGTGGGCTGGCACTGACAGCTAGTGAGTGGTGTGTGTCTGTACGTGTGAGTGCACGTTGACAGTGAGTGGCAGGAGCGTCCGCAACTTGAAACAGAATAAAACATGGAGGCTGGCAGAGATTCAAACACCGGCTGGCCAGACACACACACACACATACACACACACACATTGTATAGTAGAATCCAGCAGCAGGCATACAGAAACACTGTGAGGTTCCTCCTCAAGGTCATGACCATAGAGGTGGTTTCTCTCTTTAGTCTTTGTTGGCTGTGAAACTTGTCAGTCCTAGCTCCAGGTATATAGTATAACTAGTGCATGGCCTTGTCCCTAGCTTCTCTCAGTGGGCTTCGTTTTGAGTTTGTCTACTCTTTCCCTCACTGTCCCTCTCCTCTCCCTCACTGTCCCTCTATCCTCTTCTCCCCTCACTGTCCCTCTCCTCTCCCTCACTGTCCCTCTATCCTCTTCTCCCCTCACTGTCCCTTTTCTCTCCCTCACGGTACCTCTCTCCTCTTCTCCTCCTCACTGTCCCTCTACTCTCCCTCACTGTCCCTCTCCTCTTCTCCCCTCACTGTCCCTCTACTCTCCCTCACTGTCCCTCTATCCTCTTCTCCCCTCACTGTCCCTTTTCTCTCCTCTTCTCCTCCTCACTGTCCCTCTACTCTCCCTCACTGTCCCTCTCCTCTTCTCCCCTCACTGTCCCTCTCCTCTTCTCTCCCTCACTGTCCCTCTATCCTCTTCTCCCCTCACTGTCCCTTTTCTCTCCCTCAGGGTCCCTCTCTCCTCTTCTCCTCCTCACTGTCCCTCTCCTCTTATCCCCTCACTGTCCCTCTCCTCTTCTCTCCCTCACTGTCCCTCTCCTCTTCTCCCCTCACTGTCCCTCTACTCTCCCTCACTGTCCCTCTATCCTCTTCTCCCCTCACTGTCCCTCTACTCTCCCTCACTGTCCCTCTATCCTCTTCTCCCCTCACTGTCCCTTTTCTCTCCCTCAGGGTCCCTCTCTCCTCTCCCCTCCCATACTGTGTGTATACATAATGTATAATTCTCTCCTCTCCTCTCCCATACTGCGTGTATACATAATGTATAATTCTCTCCTCTCCTCTCCCATACTGTGTGTATACATAATGTATAATCCTCTCCTCTCCCATACTGCGTGTATACATAATGTATAATTCTCTCCTCTCCTCTCCCATACTGCGTGTATACATAATGTATAATTCTCTCCTCTCCCCTCCCATACTGTGTGTATACATAATGTATAATTCTCTCCTCTCCTCTCCCATACTGCGTGTATACATAATGTATAATTCTCTCCTCTCCTCTCCCATACTGTGTGTATACATAATGTATAATTCTCTCCTCTCCCATACTGTGTGTATACATAATGTATAATTCTCTCCTCTCCTCTCCCATACTGCGTGTATACATAATGTATAATTCTCTCCTCTCCTCTCCCATACTGTGTGTATACATAATGTATAATTCTCTCCTCTCCCATACTGCGTGTATACATAATGTATAATTCTCTCATCTCCTCTCCCATACTGCGTGTATACATAATGTATAATTCTCTCCTCTCCCCTCCTCTCCCATACTGCGTGTATACATAATGTATAATTCTCTCCTCTCCTCTCCCATACTGCATGTATACATAATGTATAATTCTCTCCTCTCCCCTCCCATACTGCGTGTATACATAATGTATAATTCTCTCCTCTCCCATACTGCATGTATACATAATGTATAATTCTCTCCTCTCCTCTCCCATACTGCATGTATACATAATGTATAATTCTCTCCTCTCCCCTCCTCTCCCATACTGCGTGTATACATAATGTATAATTCTCTCCTCTCCCATACTGTGTGTATACATAATGTATAATTCTCTCCTCTCACATACTGCGTGTACACATCATGTATAATTCTCTCCTCTCCCCTCCCATACTGCGTGTATACATAATGTATAATTCTCTCCTCTCCCATACTGTGTGTATACATAATGTATAATTCTCTCCTCTCCCCTCCTCTCCCATACTGCGTGTATACATAATGTATAATTCTCTCCTCTCCCCTCCTCTCCCATACTGCGTGTATACATAATGTATAATTCTCTCCTCTCCCCTCCTCTCCCATACTGCGTGTATACATAATGTATAATTCTCTCCTCTCCCCTCCTCTCCCATACTGCGTGTATACATAATGTATAATTCTCTCCTCTCCCTCCTCTCCCATACTGCGTGTATACATAATGTATAATTCTCTCCTCTCCCCTCCTCTCCCATACTGCGTGTATACATAATGTATAATTCTCTCCTCTCCCCTCCCATACTGCGTGTATACATAATGTATAATTCTCTCCTCTCCCATACTGTGTGTATACATAATGTATAATTCTCTCTTCTCCCCTCCCATACTGCGTGTATACATAATGTATAATTCTCTCCTCTCCCCTCCCATACTGTGTGTATACATAATGTATAATTCTCTCCTCTCCTCTCCCATACTGCGTGTATACATAATGTATAATTCTCTCCTCTCCTCTCCCATACTGCGTGTATACATAATGTATAATTCTCTCCTCTCCCCTTCCATACTGCGTGTATACATAATGTATAATTCTCTCCTCTCCTCTCCCATACTGCGTGTATTCATAATGTATAATTCTCTCCTCTCCCCTCCCATACTGCGTGTATACATAATGTATAATTCTCTCCTCTCCCCTCCCATACTGTGTGTATACATAATGTATAATTCTCTCCCCTCCCATACTGCATGTATACATAATGTATAATTCTCTCCTCTCCCATACTGCATGTATACATAATGTATAATTCTCTCCTCTCCCATACAGCATGTATACATAATGTTTAATTCTCTCCTCTCCCCTCCCATACTGCGTGTATACATAATGTATAATTCTCTCCTCTCCTCTCCCATACTGCATGTATACATAATGTATAATTCTCTCCTCTCCTCTCCCATACTGCGTGTATACATAATGTATAATTCTCTCCTCTCCTCTCCCATACTGCGTGTATACATAATGTATAATTCTCTCCTCTCCTCTCCCATACTGCATGTATACATAATGTATAATTCTCTCCTCTCCTCTCCCATACTGCATGTATACATAATGTATTATTCTCTCCTCTCCCATACTGCGTGTATACATAATGTATAATTCTCTCCTCTCCCATACTGCGTGTATACATAATGTATAATTCTCTCCCCTCCCATACTGCGTGTATACATAATGTATAATTCTCTCCTCTCCCATACTGCATGTATACATAATGTATAATTCTCTCCTCTCCCATACTGCATGTATACATAATGTTTAATTCTCTCCTCTCCCCTCCCATACTGCGTGTATACATAATGTATAATTCTCTCCTCTCCTCTCCTCTCCCATACTGCATGTATACATAATGTATAATTCTCTCCTCTCCTCTCCCATACTGAGTGTATACATAATGTATAATTCTCTCCTCTCCTCTCCCATACTGCGTGTATACATAATGTATAATTCTCTCCTCTCCCCTCCCATACTGCATGTATACATAATGTATAATTCTCTCCTCTCCTCTCCCATACTGCATGTATACATAATGTATAATTCTCTCCTCTCCCATACTGTGTGTATACATAATGTATAATTCTCTCCTCTCCCCTCCCATACTGCGTGTATACATAATGTATAATTCTCTCCTCTCCTCTCCCATACTGCGTGTATACATAATGTATAATTCTCTCCTCTCCTCTCCCATACTGCGTGTATACATAATGTATAATTCTCTCCTCTCCTCTCCCATACTGCGTGTATACATAATGTATAATTCTCTCCTCTCCTCTCCCATACTGCATGTATACATAATGTATTATTCTCTCCTCTCCCATACTGCGTGTATACATAATGTATTATTCTCTCCTCTCCCGTACTGTGTGTATACATAATGTATAATTCTCTCCTCTCCTCTCCCATACTGCGTGTATACATAATGTATAATTCTCTCCTCTCAGCTCCCATACTGCATGTATACATAATGTATTTTTCTCTCCTCTCCCATACTGCGTGTATACATAATGTATAATTCTCTCCTCTCTCCCCATACTGCGTGTATACATAATATACATATACTGCATGTATACATAATGTATAATTCTCTCCTCTCCTCTCCCATACTGCATGTATACATAATGTATAATTCTCTCCTCTCCCATACTGTGTGTATACATAATGTATAATTCTCTCCTCTCCCCTCCCATACTGCGTGTATACATAATGTATAATTCTCTCCCCTCCCATACTGTGTGTATACATAATGTATAATTCTCTCCTCTCCCCTCCCATACTGTGTGTATACATAATGTATAATTCTCTCCTCTCCCCTCCCATACTGTGTGTATACATAATGTATAATTCTCTCCTCTCCTCTCCCATACTGTGTGTATACATAATGTATAATTCTCTCCTCTCCCCTCCCATACTGCGTGTATACATAATGTATAATTCTCTCCCCTCCCATACTGTGTGTATACATAATGTATAATTCTCTCCTCTCCCCTCCCATACTGTGTGTATACATAATGTATAATTCTCTCCTCTCCCCTCCCATACTGTGTGTATACATAATGTATAATTCTCTCCTCTCCTCTCCTCTCCCATACTGCGTGTATACATAATGTATAATTCTCTCCTCTCCCCTCCCATACTGTGTGTATACATAATGTATAATTCTCTCATCTCCTCTCCCATACTGTGTGTATACATAATGTATAATTCTCTCCTCTCCCCTCCCAAACTGCGTGTATACATAATGTATAATTCTCTCCTCTCCTCTCCCATACTGCGTGTATACATAATGTATAATTCTCTCATCTCCTCTCCCATACTGCGTGTATACATAATGTATAATTCTCTCATCTCCTCTCCCATACTGCGTGTATACATAATGTATAATTCTCTCCTCTCCTCTCCCTTACTGTGTGTATACATAATGTATAATTCTCTCCTCTCCCCTCCCATTCTGCATGTATACATAATGTATAATTCTCTCCTCTCCTCTCCCATACTGCATGTATACATAATGTATAATTCTCTCCTCTCCCATACTGCATGTATACATAATGTATAATTCTCTCCTCTCCCATACTGCATGTATACATAATGTATAATTCTCTCATCTCCTCTCCCATACTGCGTGTATACATAATGTATAATTCTCTCCTCTCCCCTCCCATACTGCGTGTATACATAATGTATAATTCTCTCCTCTCCTCTCCCATACTGCATGTATACTTAATGTATAATTCTCTCCTCTCCCCTTCCATACTGCGTGTATACATAATGTATAATTCTCTCCTCTCCTCTCCCATACTGCATGTATACATAATGTATAATTCTCTCCTCTCCCCTCCCATATTGCGTGTATACATAATGTATAATTCTCTCCTCTCCTCTCCTCTCCCATACTGCATGTATACATAATGTATAATTCTCTCCTCTCCCCTCCCATACTGCGTGTATACATAATGTATAATTCTCTCCTCTCCTCTCCCATACTGCATGTATACAGAATGTATAATTCTCTCCTCTCCCATACTGCATGTATACATAATGTATAATTCTCTCCTCTCCTCTCCCATACTGTGTGTATACATAATGTATAATTCTCTCCTCTCCCATACATACTGCGTGTATACATAATGTATAATTCTCTCCTCTCCCCTCCCATACTGTGTGTATACATAATGTATAATTCTCTCCTCTCCCCTCCCATACTGTGTGTATACATAATGTATAATTCTCTCCTCTCCCCTCCCATACTGTGTGTATACATAATGTATAATTCTCTCCTCTCCCCTCCCATACTGTGTGTATACATAATGTATAATTCTCTCCTCTCCCCTCCCATACTGTGTGTATACATAATGTATAATTCTCTCCCCATCTCCCTCCCATACTGTGTGTATACATAATGTATAATTCTCTCCTCTCCCCTCCCATACTGTGTGTATACATAATGTATAATTCTCTCCTCTCCCTCCCATACTGCATGTATACATAATGTATAATTCTCTCCTCTCCCCTCCCATACTGTGTGTATACATAATGTATAATTCTCTCCTCTCCCCTCCCATACTGCATGTATACATAATGTATAATTCTCTCCTCTCCCCTCCCATACTGTCCTCTCCCCTCCCATACTGCATGTATACATAATGTATAATTCTCTCCTCTCCCCTCCCATACTGTGTATACATAATGTATAATTCTCTCCTCTCCCCTCCCATACTGTGTGTATACATAATGTATAATTCTCTCCTCTCCCCCTCCTCCCATACTGTGTGTATACATAATGTATAATTCTCTCCTCTCCCCTCCCATACTGTGTGTATACATAATGTATAATTCTCTCCTCTCCCTCCCATACTGTGTGTATACATAATGTATAATTCTCTCCTCTCCTCTCCTCTCCCATACTGCGTGTATACATAATGTATAATTCTCTCCTCTCCCCTCCCATACTGTGTGTATACATAATGTATAATTCTCTCATCTCGTCTCCCATACTGTGTGTATACATAATGTATAATTCTCTCCTCTCCCCTCCCAAACTGCGTGTATACATAATGTATAATTCTCTCCTCTCCTCTCCCATACTGCGTGTATACATAATGTATAATTCTCTCATCTCCTCTCCCATACTGCGTGTATACATAATGTATAATTCTCTCATCTCCTCTCCCATACTGCGTGTATACATAATGTATAATTCTCTCCTCTCCTCTCCCTTACTGTGTGTATACATAATGTATAATTCTCTCCTCTCCCCTCCCATTCTGCATGTATACATAATGTATAATTCTCTCCTCTCCTCTCCCATACTGCATGTATACATAATGTATAATTCTCTCCTCTCCCATACTGCATGTATACATAATGTATAATTCTCTCCTCTCCCATACTGCATGTATACATAATGTATAATTCTCTCATCTCCTCTCCCATACTGCGTGTATACATAATGTATAATTCTCTCCTCTCCCCTCCCATACTGCGTGTATACATAATGTATAATTCTCTCCTCTCCTCTCCCATACTGCATGTATACTTAATGTATAATTCTCTCCTCTCCCCTTCCATACTGCGTGTATACATAATGTATAATTCTCTCCTCTCCTCTCCCATACTGCATGTATACATAATGTATAATTCTCTCCTCTCCCCTCCCATATTGCGTGTATACATAATGTATAATTCTCTCCTCTCCTCTCCCATACTGCATGTATACATAATGTATAATTCTCTCCTCTCCCCTCCCATACTGCGTGTATACATAATGTATAATTCTCTCCTCTCCTCTCCCATACTGCATGTATACAGAATGTATAATTCTCTCCTCTCCCATACTGCATGTATACATAATGTATAATTCTCTCCTCTCCTCTCCCATACTGTGTGTATACATAATGTATAATTCTCTCCTCTCCCATACTGCGTGTATACATAATGTATAATTCTCTCCTCTCCTCTCCCATACTGCGTGTATACATAATGTATAATTCTCTCCTCTCCCCTCCCATACTGTGTGTATACATAATGTATAATTCTCTCCTCTCCCCTCCCATACTGTGTGTATACATAATGTATAATTCTCTCCTCTCCCCTCCCATACTGTGTGTATACATAATGTATAATTCTCTCCTCTCCCCTCCCATACTGTGTGTATACATAATGTATAATTCTCTCCTCTCCCATACTGCGTGTATACATAATGTATAATTCTCTCCTCTCCCCTCCCATACTGTGTGTATACATAATGTATAATTCTCTCCTCTCCCCTCCCATACTGTGTGTATACATAATGTATAATTCTCTCCTCTCCCCTCCCATACTGCATGTATACATAATGTATAATTCTCTCCTCTCCCCTCCCATACTGTGTGTATACATAATGTATAATTCTCTCCTCTCCCCTCCCATACTGCATGTATACATAATGTATAATTCTCTCCTCTCCCCTCCCATACTGTGTGTATACATAATGTATAATTCTCTCCTCTCCCCTCCCATACTGCATGTATACATAATGTATAATTCTCTCCTCTCCCCTCCCATACTGTGTGTATACATAATGTATAATTCTCTCCTCTCCCCTCCCATACTGTGTGTATACATAATGTATAATTCTCTCCTCTCCCCTCCCATACTGTGTGTATACATAATGTATAATTCTCTCCTCTCCCCTCCCATACTGTGTGTATACATAATGTATAATTCTCTCCTCTCCCCTCCCATACTGCATGTATACATAATGTATAATTCTCTCCTCTCCCCTCCCATACTGTGTGTATACATAATGTATAATTCTCTCCTCTCCTCTCCCATACTGTGTGTATACATAATGTATAATTCTCTCCTCTCCCCTCCCATACTGTGTGTATACATAATGTATAATTCTCTCCTCTCCTCTCCCATACTGTGTGTATACATAATGTATAATTCTCTCCTCTCCTCTCCCATACTGTGTGTATACATAATGTATAATTCTCTCCTCTCCCCTGTCATATAGATTCTGCGTATCTGTACCCGTTACACTCCGGACCAGGACACCATGACCTTCTCAGATGGGCTGACCCTGAACCGGACCCAGATGCACAACGCAGGCTTCGGCCCGCTCACCGACCTGGTGTTCACCTTCGCCCACCAGCTGCTGCCCATGGAGATGGACGACACAGAGACAGGCCTGCTCAGCGCCATCTGCCTCATCTCTGGAGGTACACTACACCTTCTTCACTTTCTTTCTGCAACACATCTGATACAGTGGGGTGATGTAAGAAGTGGTCAATGTTGCCCAGAGTCTAAAGGTGGCAGATGTGAAGCTACACGTGTGTGCGTGTGTGTGTGCGCGCGCGCGCGCGCGTGCGTGCGTGCGTGTGTGTGTGTGTGTGTGTGCGTGTGTGTGCGTGCGTGCGTGTTGAACTGTTCCGTTCAACCTGTTTCAGCACACAACACACCCGACAGTAGTGCTCCCTCAGCTGGGACACGGCATGCAGACATGAATTCAAACACACACAGTGATCTCTGCATTCTGGCATAATGCAGTTATAAATACAGTCTGACACACGCTCCTCCCCTGCGGTGTATAACTGGTGTATTGGGGAAGGTTTCCATTCCAAGGTGTGAATCCCCAGAGCCTTGTCATATATTGCATGTTGTTGTATAATCCCCAGGGGAAGAACTAAGCACTCTGCTGTGTCTCTCAGTAATGTGACTCTGTGACTGGCAGGCCTCAGGTCCTACAGCAGGAGCTGGTGCTTTCAACGCACTCACACACTGACCCCGAATGGACTGAAGTGGTACTGCATGCTTTACAAGTCATAATGTCAAAATAAAATTATACAAATGCCATATAGGACTCCTGACTTTAGAGAACTGTGCGATATTGAATACAAAGAAGTTGGTGGAATTTGATTTATTTTTCGTACTCCATTTTTGAGGCCCTTTTAATGTTCCATGGAAACCGTTCCATTCAGATTACTTTTAACCAAGTTTCTACACAATTACAGCACAGCTCCTTTTATGCCAAACTATATCAAAGTGAAAGCTCATGGGGCATATGGCCTGGTAAAGGCTACGTGTTGCCCTACTCTATGACTCTGCTGTGTCTTTCCAACTCCTTGGTCATACATAGCCTGTCTCTCTCTCAGACCGGCAGGACCTGGAGGAGCCCTCTAAGGTCGACCAGCTCCAGGAGCCTCTACTGGAAGCTCTGAAGATCTACGTGAGGAAGAGGAGGCCCAGCAAGCCACACATGTTCCCCAAGGCCCTAATGAAGATCACCGACCTCCGCAGCATCAGTGCCAAAGGTACAGACAGAGACTCATATACTAATGCAACTGAGTAGAAATGAGCACACTATAGATTCAATAGAATTTCAGTAGGCAAACTTTGTACACAGATGCCCTATAAAATAGTTTAGAAATATGTTTGTTTTGCAATATGTCCTTTCCTCTCCCTCCAGGTGCGGAGCGGGTCATCTCGCTGAAGATGGAGATCCCTGGCTCCATGCCTCCTCTGATCCAGGAGATGCTGGAGAACTCAGAGGGACAAGACGGCCAGAGCAGCACCCAGGGCGAGGATAGCAGCAGCCCCAAGAAGGGCACTCCTAAGGGGGGTACGGGGGTTAAACCCTCCCCTGCGTCCCCTGACCCCTCAGACAGCGATGGGCCCATAGTGGCCCCTGAGGAGGAAGAGGACCCCTAGGTCCCCGTGGAACTCAAGGGCCTCTCAGACAGACACTCTCTCTATCTGACATTCCTTTGCACAAAAACAGCCAGGCATGGTGGACCCCCTCTCCTCCTCCCCTCAGGCCTTCGGTCCCTTGGTGACCACCACCTTTGCTTGTTCTTATGTTTTCCTTTACGTTTGTTCTTTCCTTCTCTCTCTTTATCTCTTCATTTCCCCTTAAAAAACGACAGCACTAAGGCCTAAAAGGACCAGTTGTTGGTTTGTGTATAATTCTAAATTGATTGAGGTTGTGTCTCGGGACTAGGGTGTGATTGGTCGAGTTGGGTTTGACCCCGTCTGGCCACACCCACTTACCTGTACACAAAGGTCATAGGTCATCCTCCTCAGGTCTCCTGTGTAAATTCATCCCTGCATGACGGGCTTGCCGAGTTTAATGCGTGGTTTTAATCTCCCTCTCTCTCTCATATTGTTGAATACATTGTACATACCATTGTATGGTTAGAAATCTCTGTTTCAATGATGAATTTTGTGGTGCTTTTTTCATTGTCTTAAATATTATAGTTTGAGGCGAAACAGTACGTACATGACAAGGTTTAAAGGGGGGCCTAAAATATAAGGTCCTTTACAAAAACAGTTACATAGAATGTTCTCGCATATAGACAGTCTGGAGGACTAATACTTTATATTTGTTCCTATATTTAATGTTTGTTTTTTGGTCTTTTATGACTCTTTATGTTGATGTCTCGTTGAGTGTACATTGCATTCACCATAAAGCCCGTTAGAGGTTTCTCTCCCGTATCAGCGGCTGCATCTCTTCAGCTGTTTCCTCAAGGGGCGAAGCAAGACTGTCGAAGCCATAGATATACAATGACTAGATTGAATCTAGATGTTCAATTACTAGATTGGATCTGTCTACCGCAGATAACAGCTTGTAATGTAATGTACAGGGTTTCTGAGGCTAAAAGGCTTCTGAGATTTGATCAGAAAATGACATTCCAAGAGACAAACCAAGCAGTCTTAACCAGTGAAATCTCTCTGCTTAAAGATAAGGGTTGAGCAACACTCATTGACAAAGACTTTATTTAACCCAAACTTGCACCACTGAGAAATTGAACTGTTGTTTTAAGGTGAATTTGGTTATACAGTATATTTTAAGTTCCCTCGCAATTCTCTTGAAAATTCTCCAAAATCTAAATTGTTTCTCTGATGCAGTTTCAATCTAGTAAGTGTACATTTATGGCTAACGACAACTACAAGCATCTGGGCAACACAAAACGCACATTGGGTTCTGGTCCAGGGTTTCATAGGAGTCCTGTACCCCCAGAATCACTACCTACCCCTTATATACATACAGAAGGGTCTTGTTTTGGCAGTAAAACACAGGGACATTGCAATCCTTAAAAATACATATCCCTGAGCTAACCACATGGCCGGGAAGATTGTACACTAGACTAATGTCTGGGATTCTAGACCCCACTAGGCATTCCTAGTTCTAGAGACAGAATGACTGACTGTTGCCTTGTTCCTCAGATGGTCTCGTGCAAAACCACAGTGATGCAAATGAGATTCTTTACATATGACCCTTAGCCCCTAAAATGTGCAGTAAGCTCGGGTAGTGTTAATTCGGGGTGTTCAGATAGAACTATATTATGTAGACATGCGCTTCTCTGTCATGTAGAATAGGGAATCATGTCAGTTCTGTAACAACAAGACATTTCTATCTGTAACGTTACCTCCTGAATGCAGCACTGTTTTCTGTCCCATATCGGCCACTGCAACAGCCCTCCTGATCTTATGAATATATTCTTAGTAAAGCTGTTTTTCTTCAGCACCTAAGGGATAGATTCAATCCGTAGCGCTGAAGATCTGCTGTATACTGGGATTCAAATGTAAAGGCAATGTTCCCGCGTTTGCAGAGACTGCATTCACGTTAAACGCTGCATATGTCGGCTCAATTGGAAATTACCTTTAACTTTTAATTGCGTTGTATACCGCTGATACGAGAATTATGTTCTCCTGTTCATTAACCAATTCCATTTAACTACTTAGTCTGCCATATCAGGATTTGTATGATACTGATAGACATGAAACAGACAGAGGCCCAGTCTACAATAGTTAAATGTTTATTCACGGAACGTTCTGACGTGCACAGTACAAAACCTTCAATTTATAGTGACACACATACTTCCACACAAACCATCAAATCCACCTGCCAATAGAGATCAGGGGAGTCCGTGAGAAGAGCATCTTCCTGCCCTCCCCTAAGAGGGAGAGACCTGGGACTGGCAAGTTCTCAGTGTCCCAGCCAAGGTCAGCCCCGAATCTGGCTCAGACAGACATCTGTTATCAAAATACTAGACACATTGTTCCCAAAACGTTGATTCTGACTAAGAATTACACTCCAGGTTTTATTATTATTCCACTGACTAAAACCACACACAGTATTATAATAATCTAATGATTCTAACACTTACATACATGCATTATAATAATCTAATGATTCAAAACAATTTCATACAATCACATGGTTTCAGACTTATGGTTTCAAGAGTGTAATATTCTAATCATTTATTAAAACACATTTCCTTATCAACCGCAGATCTTCACCTCTATGGATTGAATCTAGCCATAAATCACTGAGTAGAATTTGGACACTATTTAGAAAGTTAATAGCCTAGACACATTGAATATTGCTCAGTTTGTTCCTTTGTTGTGAAGTGAAACAGAGTGATATTCAGTGTGGAAGCCAGGCAAGGAAGTTAATACTCCAGCCAGGAAGAACTAGGACCTCTTCAGTCCCTTATCACGTGTCCTAGCAAGGATAAGGATAGATAATATTGTTTACTCAGATGTTGACTCGTTACTCAACTGTAGCACAAAGGCATTAATTCTCATAGCACTTAAAAATCTTGAATCTTGAATATGTAGCCAATACAATGTTAAGGGTGATGGTAATATACAATATTCTCTCTCACTCTTACAGGTAATAATCATTTGGCATAAACTATGGGTGATTATTGAGTTCATCACAGAGGTATACTGATCAGAAGGTTCTTTATTCTGAATGGAGGCAAAAGTCATTGTTGAACCACAAGGGAATAGATGACCACTATAGTCAGACAGCTAGAACCAAGGTTAGGGTCAATTCCAATTGAATTCTTCCAGTTTATGAATGGACTGACTTGATATGGAATTGACCCCAACCCTGGCTAGAACCCTCCAGAAACATCTCACACACAACCATCTCCTCCATATCTGTCCCACACATACATATCTTAAGGGGAAAACAAAACTGTCTCAGTTTACCATGTTTGAATGTGAATATGTTGTTGAGGAGTTACATAGGAATAATATGCAGTGTTAAAGGAATACTTACTTTAAAGCAGCGTTTCGTCAAATTAATTGCATCTCATAGTATGTTTGGAAAAAAGGAAATGCTCTCTTTCCCTCTCTCTGTAAGGGAGAGAAGAATGTAGGGGGAAACAATCCTGGTGGCTCATCACAAGACCAGAGTGGGTGAATCTCAATAGTCTTCCCTACATTCCTATCCAACTTCTCAAAACACATTGATGGAAAGGGTGCAGAACCTCAGACCTTCTCCGCCAATGTGTGTTGTTGAGGATGTGAGGAATCAACAAAATACTTTTTGAGTTTTACCCTGAGTGTCTTTGATGCTGGAAAAGTTATTTCACAGCTGAAGAATGTCTACATCCAACTCCCTAAAGTGTCGCTGCCTACAGGCACCAGGTGACACGGCAGGGAACTCGATCCATTCCACAATACTGAATTTACTATGTTGATTTCTGTTGAATGTTGTACCGATGTAACTGTTAATATTTACTACTATCTCACTGCAGACTTCTCCATATATTAGATGGTGTGTGTGTGTAGTGTGCATTGCGTTTCAATTAATGGCAGCGCTTAGCTACCTGACCTCTGAGCTTCATCTCATAGCCATCAGCCCCTCTTGGGTAGCAGCTGCTCACCTCCACACCAAGTGGTCCACCAAATGGACTCAGAACCTGAGCATGGTTCGCAAAATTCCAGAACTGTTCCCAAAACGCCTTTTTTTTTTAAAGGAATCATGGTTGGAGGTTTTTCGGAATCTGTAGGTAATAAGTTAAAGGAAATTCCAACGTGGAACTTTTTGCTTTGTTTTTTTTTTTTATCCTAGTTGCCCCCAATGTCATCGATGATCAAACGACAGAGATGCTTTCCGCTCTTTAGTTGGAATGCCAAGCAGCTGTCACAATCAACTGACAGCAATTTAGTTAAGTC
This sequence comes from Oncorhynchus masou masou, assembly GCF_036934945.1. Taxonomy (NCBI): domain Eukaryota; kingdom Metazoa; phylum Chordata; class Actinopteri; order Salmoniformes; family Salmonidae; genus Oncorhynchus; species Oncorhynchus masou. The sequence goes on along the minus strand of NC_088224.1, from coordinate 27,413,014 downwards.
AATAACGGAATAAGATCAATAGATGTGGATCGCGTTCAGGACGGGAGCAATTTACTAAACATCGCAGATAGAAATACACTGAGAGCTAGCATGATGATTCCATGCTCTACAAATCAGTGGTGTATGTTCTACGCAACATATTTCTATCCGAATGTACCACAATGCTGTGTGCCCTACTGAACGGGGCTCATGATCCAATTATTCCGTAGAAGCCAGAGAGAACATGATTGTGAACCTCAAAATTTTTTACCAACGAAAGCAGCTCTGTTGTTATGCCTGTTCAAAAAGTGTCAATGTTCAAAAGTTGAACATTTACAGATAATGTATATGATTGCCATTGGTATGAGACAAATATCATTGTCATCATATATGCAGTGTTGTATAGTTATTATGAAGAGACATGATCAAATTATGGTTGAGGTTTCTTTGGCTTACTGGACTTGAGAGTGGGCGGGGCAGTAGGGTGGGGTTGTCATGGTGATAATACATTTACCCAGAACCTCCTGCTGGCCTGGTGGGAAGAGGGCAGGAAGTCCTTATACAGAGTTTTACAGTGAGCTTCTATCTTGTTTTCATTCTCCATTTTCAAGTCTGTACATTAACAATGCTTTTTATGTTAATATACTGTTTAACTTTACCATGAAATGTCCTGGCAAAGTAATACAAATATATTTATTTTAAAATACATAATGTGTGGATGTATTATAACTGGGAATATTTTGATTTACTGTAACCTCGAAGCCTTGAATACTGTGTGTGTGTGTATATATCATGTTCCTAAGGTTCTGCTCTGCAGGAAATAGAGTGAAGTTAATTAAGAAAATCACATTCAAAAGGACAGAAAACCCAACGGCCAGAGAATAATTTACATTTCATTGTTTACTTCCAAGTTCTTGTTCAAAAAGGTACATTGTCTCTTTGACTTTTTAACAGTTAAAATGTGCTGAAGCACCGCGTTCCTAACTTCTAAAAGCTGCTTAGGACAAATACAGAACATTTCCATGGTAATAATAAAAAACAAAATTGTATTGTATGTATAATAAAAAGTGTAAAACACCTACACAGTAGAAAGCATTAAACGTCACCATTAAAATAAAATAAAAGAGAGGGGGGGGGATGTACAAAAGTCTGCAGCACGGGTATTTCCACGAGCGTGTGTCTGGTCCTGGTTGAATACTTCAAAACGAAATCCTTCCTTTCTACTTTGAAACAATCACTGATCGGACATGACTGGATAGGTACACCACCACTGCTTCCACCTATCCCCCACCTCTCAGATGATTTCTTCTAGGAAGTGAAGAAGGAAGGATGCACGTTAAAATTACTCAAGCGGTGTGTAAATAGCTCTGTTCAAATTGTTTAAAAATCCGTCCTTCCTGATTTCCTAGAGGTGGTCACAGAGCATAAGTGATTGGATAGGTAACAGCAAGGGTACCAACCTATTACTTTCCCCAGTCCAACCAATGAAGATCTGTTATTACTACAAGGGAGGGAGGAAGCATTTAAATAGCACTGGAACAGAGCCTGTGTGTGGGAGGGATTCCATGGTCTACTCAAACATGTCGTACTGATCATCGTCTGACCCTGACTCAGCAAAGTACTTCACTTCCTTCTTGGCCCTGCCTCTGCCCGGTCGTTCTCGGGACACCACGCTGGATTGGCTGAAACGGTTGGAGTCCACATCATCATCATCTGACATGGGGGGCGGGGTCACGGCTACTTTCTTTGATGGCTTCTACACAGGGGGAAGACAAGAGATAACATTTAATTATCTTGTTGTATGGTTATTACAGTCTTTGTTTTTTCAGTATCTTCCTATATCCTACATGATTAAATGACACACTCTCTCTCTTACCCTGCTGGCAGGGGTTTTGGGTGCTTTCCCAGGTGTCTTCTTGGGACTGAAATCATCCTCTTCAGATCCAGACTGCTTCCTCTTCCTCCCTCCACTTTTACCTGCACAGGTCAGGAGAAACACACCCAGGTTACACTCAGAACAGATTATATGTTCAGAGAACAAGCTACAGTCCAGGGGTTTTCAACATTTCGGTCCTGAAGAGCTACTGGGTGTGCAGGCTTCCATTCAATCCCTGCAGTAACACACCTGATTCAGACTGAAGAGGAAGAGGTGAATATTTTAAAACAGACGTGCTAAGAGCTGGATTATAACCCTGCACAGCCAGAAGCTCTCCAGGATCGGAGTTGGAGACCCCTGTTATACACTGTCAATCTTTAATATCCATCGAAATTGTATGGTGACTGATTCTCCACTGGTCATTGGGAGGTAAGCCTGTACCTTTGAGCGCTGGTGAAGGCTTCTTGGAGCCGGTATCGGAGTCAGAGTCCCAGACAGACGTGTCAAGCTTCTGTTTTGGTGGCATTTTGGGCGCTGGTGCTTTCCTGGGTTTGAGAGCTGCATCCGACAGCTTCTTAGCTGCTGTGAGTAACAGAGTGAGCCAGTCAATATCAGCAAGACACCATGAGCGCATCTAAAAGGCACCCTACTCCCTATATAGTGCACTACATTCAGCAGCATCAACATTATCAGTATCTTTTTAACCCCCCTTGGTAGTGAGATTTGCATTAGTGCTCCTAGTGGCAGATGGAGTTAGAGTCATAGATCAACCTGTCCTCAGGGAAATTGGTAAGATTTGAGTCCCTCCATTTAGTATATAATATGTTACGTTAAGAATGTAATAGCGGCCATAAAATATTGTATGAATTGGAGGACGTAATGTATCACATTCATCTTGAAGGACTTACAGTATTGTGCGTCTTGTTGAGACCGGGCTGCTTCTTGTCCTAATGACAAAGGTTAGGAGAATTCCCATAGAAGGTAATGAGAATTAGGTTATGGTTAGGAAAAGGGCTAGGGGAAGGGGTAGCTAAAATGCTACAGTTGTCCCCGACGTGACTCAAAGACGCAACCTTTGGGTTGCTAGACGGTCGCGGTATACACCCACCCATCCTCACCATCGTTCTGCTTTAAGTAACCAGACCATTATTTAATATGAAATGTAACATTACATACAGTTGAAGTCGGAAGTTTACATACACTTAGTTTGGAGTCATTAAAAATCATTTTTCAACCACTCCACAAATGTCTTGTTAACAAACTATAGTTTTGGCAAGTCAGTTAGGACATCTACTTTGTACATGACACTAGTAATCTTTCCAACAATTGTTCACAGACAGATCATTTCGCTTATAATTCACTGTATCATAATTCCAGTGGGTCAGAAGTTTACATACACTAAGTTGGCTGTGCCTTTAAACAGCTTGGGAAATTCCAAAAAATTATTACATCAGTTGAGTCAATTGGAGGTGTAGTTGTGGATGTATTTCAAGGCCTACCTTCAAACTCAGTACCTCTATGCTTGACATCATGAGAAAATCAAAAGAAATTAGCCAAGACCTCAAAAAACAAATTGTAGATCTCCACAAGCCTGGTTCATCCTTGGGAGCAATTTCCAAATGCCTGAAGGTACCACGTTCATCTGTACAAACAATAGTACGCAAGTATAAACACCATGGGACCACACACCCGTCATACCGCTCAGGGAGGAGACGCGTTCTGTCTCTTAGAGATTAACGTACTTTTTTGAGAAAAGTGCAAATCAATCCCAGAACAGCAGCAAAAAACCTTGTGAAGATGCTGGAGGAAACAGGTACAGAATGATCTATATCCAGAGTAAAACGAGTCCTATATCGACATAACCTGAAAGGCCATTGAGAAAGGAAGAAGCCACTGCTCCAAAATTGCCATACAAAAGCCAGAATATGATTTGCAACTGCACATGGGGACAAAATGTCCTCTGATCTGATGAAACAAAAATAGAACTGTGGGGGTGCTTTGCTGCAGGAGGGACTGGTGCACAAAATAGATGGCATCATGAGGAGGGAAAATTATATGGATATATTGAAGCAACATCTCAAGCAAGACATCAGCCAGGAAAGTTCAAGCTTGGTCGCAAATGGGTCTTCCAAATGGACAATGATCCCAAGCATACTTCCAAAGTTGTGGCAAAATGGCTTAACCTCTTACACTTATGGTGGCGCTATTTCATTTTTGGAAGAAAAACGTTCCCGTTTTAAACAAGATATTTTGTCACAAAAAGATGCTCGACTATGCATATAATTGCTACTGTTCGAAAGAAAACACTCTGACGTGTCCAGAAATACAAATATCTTCTCTGTGCGTGCCCTTTAACGTGAGCTTCAGGCAAAACCAAGATGACTTGGCATCCAGGAAATGACAAGGATTTTTGAGGCTCTGTCTTTCATGATCTCCTTATATGGCTGTGAACGCAAGAGGAATGAGTCTGCCCTTTCTGTCGTTTCCCCAAGGTGTCTGCAGCATTGTGACGTATTTGTAGGCAGATCGTTGGAAGATTGACCATAAGAGACCACATTTACCACGTGTCCGCCCGGTGTCCTGCGCCGAAATTGGTGCGCAAAAGTCACCTGCCAGTATTTTTCCATGGGGCACAGAGAGAGAAGCAAGCTTCCACGAACTGCATGTCAATGAAGAGATATGTGAAAAAACACCTTGAGGATTGATTCCAAACAACGTTTGCCATGTTTCGGTCGATATTATGTAGTTAATCCGGAAAAAGTTTCACGTTGTAGGTGACTGCATTTTCGGTTCGTTTCGGTAGCCAGGCGCAATGTAGAAAACGGAACGATTTCTCCTACACACAGACGCTTTCAGGAAACACTGCGCATTTGGTATGTGGCTGGGAGTCTCCTCATTGAAAACATCAGAAGCTCTTCAAAGGTAAATGATTTTATTTATTTGGTTATCTGGCTTTTGTGAAAATGTTGCGTGCTACATGCTACACAAAATGCTATGCTAGCTTTGCATACTCTTACACAAATTAGTCAATTTCTATGGTTCAAAAGCATATTTTGAAAATCTGAGATGACAGTGTTGTTAAGAAAAGGCTAAGCTTGAGAGCAAACGCATTATTTTAATTTTATTTGCGATTTTCAGAAATCGTTAACGTTGCGTTATGCTAATGAGCCTGAGGCTTAGTCACAATCCCGGATCCGGGATGGGGAGTTTCAAGAGGTTAAGGGCAACAACGTCAAGGTTTTAGAGTGGCCATCACAAAGCCCTGACCTCAATCCTATAGAAAATGTGTGGGCAGAACTGAAAAAGCGTGTGCGAGCAAGGAGGCCTACAAACCGGACTCAGTTACACCAGCTCTGCCAGGAGGAATGGGACAAAATTCACCCAACGTATTGTGGGACGCTTGTGGAAGGCTACCCGAAACGTTTGACCCAAGTTAAACAATTTAAAGGCAATGCTACCAAATACTAATTGAGTGTACGTAAACTTGACCCACTGGGAATATGATGAAAGAAATCAAATAGGAAATAAATCACTCTTATTCTGACATTTTACATTCTTAAAATAAAGTGGTGATCCTAACTGACCTAAGACTGGGGATTTTTTGACTACGATTAAATGTCAGGAATTGTGAAAAACTGAGTTTAAATGTATTTGGCTAAGGTGTATTGAAACTTCTGACTTCAACTGTACAGTATCATACTTAATGGAGGTAGACAAATACGTCTGTTTAATGGGACCAGCCTGTAGATGGAGATTTTTATATTGTTCTGTGTGTTACCTTTCTTAGCTGGGACAGGTTTGTCGAAGGCAGAGCTGCTGGAGTATGAGGAGAAGGCCTTGTCTTCCTCGTCACTGTCCAACTTCAGATCATCTGGAAGAGAAGAGTAACAGACATTAACCCTCAGGGACGAGGAGCTTATGTACAGACAAAGTCCTTTTTCATAGACAAACACACAAGACTGGCAATAACGACAAGATGGTAAACATCTTTAACCTTTTACTAAAGAAAGAACACGACAAGGCAAACATGCTGATCTTGTTGTGTGAACTCACCACTGTCATTGCTCTTTTCAGAGGAGAAGGCTGATTTGGAGGAGGAGAATATACTCTCTGGCTCCTTCTTCTTTGCTGGTGAGACGGTGGTGGTTGCCTGTTTGGGCGGGGGGAAGATATCTTCATCATCCTCGTCATTGGCGCGGTGGTCGTTGTATCGGTCTTTAGTCTCGGAGGAGGCAGTGAAGTCGTCTTTGCAGGGCCGGACGGGCGAGGACGCAGCATCTTCATCATCCTCCTCCTCTTCCTCTCCTCCATCCTCTTCCTCACTGAAATCAAAGGTGTACTTGGGCTTGACCGCTGAGGAACAGACAAAGTTCATTATAAGTGTGTGTTGTGTGTGTTTTATTGCAGAAGAACCAACGCATTTCGGCTTTTGCCATTATTCAGAGGTTTCACAGAAATAAGAAGGAATGGGGCTTTTAAACATTCCAAAAATCACAAAAAATACGCAAACGAAAACATGATGCCATTGGTTAAAACAGTTGTAGAAAGATCGACCACGTGACCAGACCAGGAAAAACTCTGGGCCCAGTTAATCTCTGGTGGAAAGATCTACGTCAACATGACTGGTACCGTACAATCTGTCGAGAAGCAATGGGACGAGCAGCAGTAGTTCCAGTGTTTGGGTTTTTCGCCACTGGTTATTTGGACATTTCACAATTTTGTAGGTGTAAGAATCTTAAAAATTTCAGAAGGGGACATTGGGCAAGAGAGTGAGAGAGCAAGCTACTCGTCCCGGTTCCGCTCCTCATTCTATCTCTTCATCAAATCAAATTGTACTTGTCACATGCGCTGAAAACAACATTTTTTGTGAAATGTTTATTTACAAGCCCTTAAGCATTTCACCGTAATGTCTGTTGTATTTGGCGCATGTGACAAATAAAAATTGATCTCTTCTCTTAACATGTATTCACCCAGAACATAATCAAGCAGCTGGAGATTTATGCAAGACTATAGTTAGGACCTAGTTAACGACTGTTTACTGGTGTGGTCAAGAAAAATGCCTGTCCCTAGTCCTAACAGGTCAGTGTACATGAAAATGAAGAAAACACCCCAAAACAGTGAAACAGGGAGCTACCGACTTGCCTAGTTAAAGAAAAGTTACATCAAATAAATAGTTTTATTTCTGTCTGAACTTATCCAAAAAAAACAACAACACTTGTTCACGCTTTCCATTTTAAATAGCGGGCCCTAATGAACACAATTCAGGTAAGTGGTTACCTGAGGCCCGCTGTGACTTGGTGTCTCGGGGAATGACTACAGGTTCACTGTCCTCCAGATCGCTCTCTGATTTGGACTCGTCCTCCGACCAGGGGTTACGCTTCTTCACCTTCTTACCAGATGATCCTTTGGGTGTGGGGGTTTTCCTGGCTCTGGGAGCACCTGGTATAGAGAGAAAGGTTTATTCATTCGGATTTTAATATATCATTTAATAGCCATGAAGTCCCGAAACTGTGTCTATGTTTGAGAGTTCATGTGTGATTAAAATAAATAAACTGTGTTGATGTGTGAGAGTTCATGTGTGATTAAAATAAATAAATTAGTTTGGTGTAGTGTTAACACTTCTGACTCCCATCTACAAACTGCCCCAAGAGGGGGGATAAAATCCTTGGGTCCACCAACTTCCTCAATGTGTGTCCCTCTGTCTCCCCCTCTCCCCTAATTCATGACTGAACCCATCTCACTAAGATGACAGACACATGAAAGGAGAATGGAACATCTGCTGACCTGGCTCCTTCTTCTCCCGTTTGACCCGGGGGGCCTTGGGCTTGGCTGGGGTTGGGGCTGGTGTATTAGAGGAGGAGTTGAGGGAGTTCTCCCCTGTTCCTCCATCTGATCCCAGTACTCCCATCTCATCATCAAACTCCAGCTTCATCACCAGGTCCGCATCACCCTGAGAGGACAACACACACACACACAGTGATATGTCATGTCTATAGCCTGAAAACACACTGAGACCAGCGCAAACAATGGAGCTTTATTTTGTGATGGAGTTATACAGTTGAACTAAGCTCATAAGGCATTGATAAGTGATATTCTTCCAAGAATCAATGGGTATAAATAAAACAATTACCACAGACTGGGCCTTTAATAATGAGGCATAATCCATTTTAAAAACAACATGTGTTACCTTCTTCTTCTTGGTCATCTTCTTGGAGGCGTCAGTCTTCATGGCCTGTGTGATGGTGGGTACGACCCTGCGGCCGTACAGCGAGGGTAACGTTTCCTCCAGGTGTAGTTTCTTCACCTTGGGCTTGCCCACCTTGCCCTTCACCAGCTTGGTGCCTCTACCTGCACATATGTCTGCCTGCTCCTGGGCCTCGATTTTCTGTCACACAGACAGGGAGAAAATACATCCGTCACCTTTTGTAAATCGTGTAAGTCACTTATATTGAGGTGACATCAATGTTGACGGTTTACAATGAAAGGAGATAATAAAACCCAAACAAAATAAATTACTTTTCTACAAATAGATCCGGCTTTAGTAAGGCCAGGAGAAAGAGACCCTGAAGGTAACCGACCGACCTCAACTAAAGCAGTCTCACACAAGCAGGTATAAATCTCTTCTTAAACAGTGACTCAGAGATGAGTGGCAGCACTGCATGTAGAACTAGTAGCACTCACATCCAGTTCCTCAATGAAGACGGCCAGGTCCTCCTTCCACAGGTCCTCAGGGGACTTCCTCTGCAGCTCATTCAACTCTCCTTTCTGTTGAACAACACACACTCAGTTGATTAAAGATATGGTGCTAGCAACAACAAGGTTATGGGTTCATTTCCCGCCAGGACTACATACACATACTAAAAAAAGTACTGATGTGCCCTTACTATGCCCCAAGAACAGAACACACACAACCGTTAGAAGACCTTGCCTACTTGTGTAATGGTATGTAATGTTGCTGCAAATTAATAGCCTTTTGGGGACGATAAAGATATTTCAAATTGAAGTCGTTGACAGTCGGGTGTCTACACCCTTCCTCTCGGAGTCAGCACCTTGATGTCTCTCTGTCGGAGCAGCTCGTCCACCTTCTCCTTGGACAGGCACCACAGAGGCATGTTGAGGATGTAGTTGAAGTTTGGTCCCGACGACGACCCAGAGTCCACAGAGCTGTCACTGTTGTTACCATCATGATCGTCCTCCTCCAGAGCCTATAGAGAGAGACCAGGAAGACACATAGTCCCAATCAGAATACAGGGTATTGAAGCGTCAAGTTGTCTCAGCCAATCACAGGGCTGAATGGTGGACAGTGGCAGGATGCTAACAGTACCTTTTCCTGTGCCTTGGTCCATGCCGCCACCGGGTCCGACTCAAAGCCTTTCTGCACCAGCATCCTGATCAGTTCCCTCTTAGACTTGTTCTCTGTAGACAAACAATATATCAGTATTCTATACCAAATTGCAAACTGAAATAAAGAATCCTTCCCTTTGAGAGAGAGAGAGAGACATGCAGGTAAAATTCTCACCGATTGTGATCTTTCCTTCGATCTTCTCCAGCACAAATCGTGCCTGATTGGACAGTTTCGAAGCCTCCGCCCCCAGGCTCCCTACAAGCCAATCCTTCCTCAGCTTGTAGTAGTGCAACCGCAGCTCAAAGAACTCCTTGAGAATGTCCTGGACCGAGTCATACCTCTTCAGACAGCCCATGTGGTCAAACAACACCTGAGGGCAGAAACTTCTTCAGATACCTCTCCTTTCCACAATAGAAACACTAAAACTGGTTAAAACCATGGAACACTTCAAAATGTTATTCACTTTAAGATGAAAGATTAATTCCAAAGAATCCCATCATCCCGGACAGATGTGATTCCTATAAGAGGAGTCCTCTATATACACACACACAAAACAGTACTTCATCCAAAGAGGTGTGCATAATGAATCAACAATTTGAGTCAATACAGGTATCAGTTCAACTCAAATACAGAGTAGGGACTCGTATAGGGCACACCGTAGCAAAACGTTTTGCAACGGATAACGAAAATAAGCCTTTATCATTGGACAAGCTCAGGTAGTTTCTCCCTGTTTCAGGGTATTTTCTTAGTGAATAGGACCAAGATTTGAGGAGGGGTACTAACCATGGAGTTGCAGGTGAGGCTGGACTGTAGCTTGAAGACTTTGTGTAGTCCAGCAGCCTCTGCCTGGGCCAGCTTCTCCTCTGACATACGGACTACAAACTTGACGGTTTGGTCCGTGTGGTACTCCTTATAGTCATTAATCAGAGCTGGAGTCTTCTCTGTCCCCTGGAGCATGGGCTCTAGTACCGACTCCTTGTAGGCCTGGAGGGAGGGAGATAGAGGGAGGGAAGAGAGGGAGGGAAGAGAGGGAGGGAGGGAGGGAGGGAGGGAGGGAGGGAGGGAGGGAGGGAGGGGAGGGAGGGAGGGGGAGGGGAGGGAGGGAGGGAGGGAGGGAGGGAGGGAGGGAGGGAGGGAGGGAGGGAGGTCCATTACAAAAACGAACAAATAATATCACAGCATAGAAACAACATGTCAATATATCCTTCGTTCATTTATGAATTCAGTCAAAGCAACCAGATGACCAGAAGTGCTGGACAGGTGTGATGTGCTGGACAGGTGTATCCTGCAATAGTGTACCTGTGTCCAGGTGCGAACGGGCAGCTCAGTGATCTCAATGGTGTTCTTGTCCAGGACAGAGATCTCGCCACTGACCATGTACTGGTTCTGACCCAACTCATGGATCACTCCTTTAAAGTTCTTATAGCTGGGCAGCTGGGTGAGGAGAGAGATAGGAATATTCAGTCAGACGTTATTATGATACAGTACATGACCTACTCATTATAGGATTACATCTAATTATAACTGACCAACAGCAAACACAGAAAGTTGGTGGTTCATCCAATTCTACTCAAAAATGTGTTTTAGCAATATTTTTTCATGTATAACGGTATCAATCTACACAAATATTATCTGAGTTGATATGTTTTTAGCAATAAAATCCTTACACCAAATGGACAACAGCGCTGCTTGTATGTCCAAGACACATTTCCCCTCAGGGACAATAAAGTTGATCTTATCTTACGCAATCAATTAAGTTTCAAACTTCCAAATGTTCACCATGGGCAGAGGGTCCTGCATGTTGAGCATGCGGTACAGGTTGTTGACTATCTCTCTGTGGTCGTAGTTGGGGATCTTGCAGGCCCAGCCCGTCCCGATGCCCTCGGCCCCGTTCACCAGCACCAAGGGGAGGATGGGGATGTACCACTCTGGCTCCACCTTCTGGTTGTCATCGAACAGGAACTTCAGCAGGCTGGAGTCCACCGCTGGGAACAACATCTTGGCCAGGGGACTGAGCAAGTGACATTACTTCATAATAAATACATGTTTTAAACATTTTCAGTGTGTTTTATGAAAGGTGATGTATAAACAAAGTAGACATTAAATGTATCATCAACCATTTTTTATTTATTAAAATCAAACAGGTCTTCCTGCACTTCAGGATGGCCCAGTGGCCCATACAAATCATACAAGTAATAGACATCAAATTGCTGGCACAATTATGTTTTGACCTTTGACCCTGGGGGGCTTTACCTGAGCATGGTGAAGATGTAACGGGGGCTGGCAGCGTCCTTGCCCCCGTTGATGCGGGTACCAAACTGACCCAGCGGCTGCAGGATGTTCACGTTGTTGCTGCCCACAAAGTTCTGGGCCAAGTTCACAATTGTCATCAACAGGGATTGCTGGACGATCACACACATACAGAGGCACACGTGTCAAAACAATGTTTTTGCTCCCATTATCTGTAAACAGTATTGATTTAAAGTGGAAGATACAGAGCTATATGAAATATACTTAGTTAAGTATATTTCCTATAGCTGTGTAAGTATATTTCCTATAGCTGTGTAAGTATATTTCCTATAGCTGTGTAAGTATATTTCCTATAGCTGTGTGAGTATATTTCCTACAGCTGTGTAAGTATATTTCCTACAGCTGTGTAAGTATATTTCCTATAGCTGTGTAAGTATAATTCCTATAGCTGTGTAAGTATATTTCCTATAGCTGTGTGAGTATATTTCCTATAGCTGTGTAAGTATATTTCCTATAGCTGTGTAAGTATATTTCCTACAGCTGTGTAAGTATATTTCCTATAGCTGTGTAAGTATATTTCCTATAGCTGTGTAAGTATATTTCCTATAGCTGTGTAAGTATATTTCCTATAGCTGTGTAAGTATATTTCCTATAGCTGTGTGAGTATATTTCCTACAGCTGTGTAAGTATATTTCCTATAGCTGTGTAAGTATATTTCCTATAGCTGTGTAAGTATATTTCCTATAGCTGTGTAAGTATAATTCCTATAGCTGTGTAAGTATATTTCCTATAGTTGTGTGAGTATATTTCCTATAGCTGTGTAAGTATAATTCCTATAGCTGTGTAAGTATATTTCCTATAGCTGTGTAAGTATATTTCCTATAGCTGTGTAAGTATATTTCCTACAGCTGTGTGAGTATATTTCCTATAGCTGTGTAAGTATATTTCCTATAGCTGTGTAAGTATATTTCCTATAGCTGTGTGAGTATATTTCCTATAGCTGTGTAAGTATATTTCCTATAGCTGTGTAAGTATATTTCCTATAGCTGTGTAAGTATATTTCCCATAGCTGTGTAAGTATATTTCCTATAGCTGTGTAAGTATATTTCCTATAGCTGTGTAAGTATATTTCCTACAGCTGTGTAAGTATATTTCCTATAGCTGTGTAAGTATATTTCCTATAGCTGTGTAAGAGTGTAGAACCTCTCCATGATGGTAGGCAGACATCTCTGCCACTGAACCAGCCAGCTGAGCCACCTTCACCTCCCTCTTATCATTCCTCTTCATACAGGTGAAGAGTACCTTTCTCTGACCTGGCTTCAGACCTGCACACAAAATATCATCAAAAAGGGGACCACACACACACACAAACACACACACGTCTTCAAAAGGGGATCACAAGTGGACCACGGGAGGAGTGGGTGTTGCACCAAAACAGCTAATGGGGATTGAAATAAACAAATAATTCTACACGCCATCATCAAAAGGAGACCACATCACACACATAAACAGAGCTTCCAGAGGACAGTGAAGAATTCTGTTAATGACAAGTTTCCAGCCATTTCAGATCCCTTAAACTTCAAACGCCATTTGACAACAAACACAACAAAAGCTAGAAAGACAGAACGAACGTCCAGGGAGATAGCTAGTCTAGTGCATCGCTGCATACCTACCGTCCACTAAGGATGGGATGGATCTCTCGTTGTCAGAGTTGGAGAAGAGGATGAGTTCTTTGTTGATGAAGTCGTTGTAGGACAGGTGTTTCGCCTGCGTGCCGTACAGGTATTGCTGAGTGGGGATGATAAAAAGAGATTGAGGACTTGAAATCAGGGCTGTGATGTTGTTATGGTCTATCAGTACCACATGGGAAAGCGGTGTCTACTTTCAATCAGCGACCGACAGCAACAGAGTCAATTACAAAACGGTGTTCCGTACAGGTACTGCTGTAGGATGAGAGAGAAATGAACGAAGCTGTGATGTTATCAGTGTCAGACCTGGCTATGATGGGATTCACATGGGGAAAGCAGCTGCTACTTTACATCAGTGATAAACAGTAAAGAGTCATTTTACTAAACGTCAACAACATAACTGGGCTGATTGGCGTGTTTTGGGGGAATATTTCCATTTCAATGCTTAGGATATGTGAGGAACACTGACAGCCGAAATCATCAGATGGTTGTGAATCAAAGGAGCCAGCTAGAAGACTCTAAAACAAGCTGTGACACATCATGGTCCAAGTAACTCCCATGGTGAAGAGATGATTGTTTGACAGACAGATCTAAAAACAGTCTACGTCCTCTTCCTTTCATCAAACTCCAATATCCAAGTCTCTCACAGGGTGCTTCTCAATAGTCTGTTGCTTCCTCTCCACGCCTCCTTTCATTCATCTGCCCTGATGTGAATGATCTGGACAGTCTCTCACAGCGCAGATGGAACCTAGCACACTCGTGAGACCTGGAGATTTACTCTATAGGAGGTATGCAAAACGTGTTATAGTGGCTGTATTTCAGCCTGCTTGAATGGTGAATGGCACAGATACACATGAAAACATGAAATGACCCTGGGAATTGACAGAATATCACTCAGAGATGCACAAATATGATATAACACTAAAAATGGGTGAATCTTTTCTTTAAGCAAGGTGGGCTAACAGTCTTCTGGCATGCAGGAGACCCAGGTTTCTACACAGTCGGTAACACAGTCAGCCCCACCCACCTCTGGCAGGCCGTGCATCCTCCTCTGTCTCCTGTCCTCCATGAAGTTGGTGAGCCACTCCTTCCTGTCGTCAGTCTTCTTCTTACTGAACGCCTAGAGACAGGCAGCAATGGATAGATCACGGTTAGTGTCAGTCAAATGACATCACTATCAGTCCCCCCTCCATTTTGTGCGACAGCAAAACTAGCTTGATGAATACATTCGCAGAGCCATTTTTTTAATTTATTTTCTAACTTTTCTATCTATTTCCTGTATATTTAATGAGAAACTATTGAAAGACCATGAGAGAGAAAAAGGAGAGAGAGTGGTGTCCATGGTAAACCCACCAGTGTGATGGCAGCGTCGTCCTCTGTCCCGGCGTATCTAAACATGATCCGGTGTTTCTCCATGTCTGCAAAGTACTCCTTGGCCTCCTTGCTTGTGCTGGTACCCAAACCTGGAACACAAATAAACACTCAAACCTTTTTCACACTATCATGCCAACCCAAACTGTACTGAGCTGGCTCAGATATGTTGAGCATGGTCCAGCAACTATGGTGGATGTGTATTCAGGCCAGCACAGAAGAGTTTGGCTCGAATTGCCTCGGTAGTGTGAAACAGAATAGCTTCGTTAACAATAATGGTTAGTTTGGAGGATTATCCACATGAGATGAACAAACCTTTGTAGTACTTTATATGCCAGGTTTTAAAGTTGACCGTCTGTTTCTTCCATTCGTCAAACTCTGGAATGCTGTAGAAAGCATGCTCCTGTTTATTCTTGTTCACCTGCAGGAAAGAGTTCAAAGCAGCATTAGAACCATGGTTGAGAGCTTTAAGCCAATCCAAACATTGTCCACTTATGGCAACTGACTTCAAACATCTGCAGTCATGACTGTGTCATGTCGTCCTATGATGGAGGTGTCAGCCGGTGTAGATTTGCAAACAGTGAAGAGTTCGGGCCAAGGGGAAGTGGCAGGGAGAAAATTGGGACCAGCTGTACCAATATATGAGTCTTACTTTGACGATAGGTGTGATGAACTCCTCCAGGAAGGTGTGTTTGAGCAGGGATGGCCAGTTGTGATGGAAGAAATTGATGAGCAAACCCTTGATATGGGAGCCATCCTGATCCTGTCGGCAGATCATCAACACAAAGAAAGATTCTATTAGGATGGATTGTTATGACCCAAGGGTACATCCAAAATGATACCCTACTCCATATGCAGTGCACTACTTTTGGAGCACTAAACCATACTATATAGGGAATAGCACGCCATTTCAGATTAACCTTAAGAGCATGGATAATGTATGAAAGATGCTTTACGCTCATAGTTATTACAATTATTGATTATGATGATAATTGCAAGACATGGGTCAATTGTAGACGCCGGGCGTTGGTGAGATTGATTAAATGTTAGAACCTGATCGGTCATGATCATGATCTTGCCGTAGCGTAGGGATCTCAGAGACTCTGGGTCCTCGTAGCTCTTCTTGTACTGCAGACCCACGATCTTGATGATGTTGTTGATCTCTGCGTTCTCCATGATCTGGTGGGAAAGAGAAACATGGACGTGTCAGTGTTTCCCCTAGCTGACTAAGGCAGGGTGGGCCACCTTGGCGCTGGTGGACTCAACCCAAAAGAGTTTAGCTTCAGCTGATCGTAATAAAATAGTTATGTTGATCGGAACGGTTCTTACGCCACTTTTGGGAAACGATCTACGTAAATACCTTGAGTATTTATTTGTTTACAAGATTACTTATAATTTTGGTGTACGCTCGAGACATTAATCATCTCGATTGTAATCACTAATACACAATCCCAGCCCAATCTAACCACACTTTAGACACTAACCTGACACTAACCTGTTTGTGTGTGGCCTCTCGTACGTTCAGAATTTTTCCTCGTAGTGGGAAGACACCATAGCGATCTCGCCCAATAACACCAAGGCCGGAGACGGCCAAGGACTTGGCCGAGTCTCCCTCAGTCAGGATCAGAGTGCATTCTGACGAGTGTTTACCACCTGGGGGTGAAGACGGAGGTAAGACGTGCAGTTCAGTCAGTGTGAGTTTAAACAATTTAGTGTTCCCCTCGTTTTTTATAAAAAGGGGTGGGCCCAACAACCTAGCTCTGTTCCCCCATCCTAATTTAAAGTCTTCAACTAGTTTCAATATAAACATTGGTAAAAAGAGGCCCTCTTGGTGAATAAGTAGATTAGGAACATCGTAGGGCTTATGCACACAGAGCAGTGTAGTTGTGGTCGTCTTACCAGCATCGTTGGCGTCGTCCAGCTTGGGGATGCCTTTAATCTTGCTGTACTTCACTGAAGAACACTTCTTGTTGAGTTGTGTCTGAGCCTTGAACTTTACCCAGTTTAGGATACTCTCCACGATGCCACAGTTGGTCGCCTGCAGACAAAATAAAGAATTTAATATGATATATCATTGTTTCATATTGCAGGTGAACAGAGAACACAAGAAAGGACCTGGAACTGATTTTAGAGATCATATGATACCAATTCAATGTAAATAACTTGACTTTCTCTGTGAGGAAACAGTGTTTGTGAAGAGTGAAGGCCCAACATCACATGTATACACTTAGGAGGTAGTGATATTTAATTGTGGTAAAAAACAGCCATTTATGAAGAAGAATCTCCTTACTGCTCTGATGAACTTCTCAGACAGAGGGCACTTAGAACCAAAGCTCTTGGTCTGGAGGGTCATGTTCTCCTTGGTCTGGGAGTCAAAGGTTGGGTTCTCGATCAACGCATTCACAAACACCCAGATGTGGTTCTTCACCTGAGTCAGACAAAAGTAAAGCACTAAGATGGTAGCTGAACGTTACATTAAGTTGCTCTTATCCCAGTTCACTAACAATGGAATTACTAGTAACACTATTGTAGTAGTACCATAGTAATAACACATTAATAATATGGTAATAAATAACCTGGAAGGGTTTGACTGAGACACCAGCTTTGTTCTTCTTCTTCACCACTTCTATCAGCTTGGCTACGATCTGGTCCACCACGTAATCAATGTGTCTGCCACCCTGAATGACACAAAACAAGCAGTGTAGTACATAAAACATGTCTGATGTGGTTGAAAGTGATTCAAGTCATACTACAACATGTGAATAGCATCAAAATAAACACGCGTCCCAGTATATTTACACATGCAAAACGCACTTCATTTCTGTCCATTATTCCTAGACTGGTCAAGTCGTAGTTTTCCAAATCAAGGGGTATAGTTCTGGTAATATAACAGACTGTCTTAACAACGCAATTCCCTGAGGGGATGTTACCTTGGTGGTGGCGATACTGTTGACGAAGCTGATCTGTTGGAAACCCTTCTCACTCATGGTGAGACAGACCTCCCAGCGCTCGTTGACCGACTCGTTGACCACCTTCAAGGCCACGCCCACCTCGTCTAGCTTGTCCTTCACGTACAGGTCCACATAGCTGCGGAACCCTGTCACCTGGGAGAAGAGGGAAAGGACAGGTGAGAAGAGCCTAATTCGGGTCTGGATTGTGGATCCGGTTCTGGAAAAGTTATTAGCAAATGACACTGTATTGAAACAGGTGTAGTGAAATTGGCCGTTTTATTTAATTTCAAAATGTTTCGCCCCTAGGTCTTCCAAGACTTGGCACATCATGTACAGCATGTATTCTGTGCATATGGGACAGCCCATCTTACTATGTGTGGTTAAATGGGGGGGGCTTACAGGGAGTTTCTTCCCGTTGAGCATGACTTTGACGCCCTTGCAGGACCCAGCGATGTCGTAAGCCCTCTTGGTGAGCAGAGCCACGATGTCCTTGTCCAGCTTCTCCATCTTGAACTTGGACAGGTCCGGCTGGAAGGTCACACACGTGAAGTCGTCCCCGTCAAAGAACTTGATCTTGGAGTCGCTCGTCTTCCCCATGTTGTTCTGCCAAGTCTAGGGAGAGGGAGAAAAAGGGGGAGAGAGATTGTCTTGAAATGTACTACATTCTTCACATGTTAAGGAAACTAGAATCAATCATGAGGTTGTATTGTGAAACTCCATCAAAGAGATAAGAGTTAATTAAAAAGCCTTGTGCACTGATTGAACAAAGTCATTTCACTGAAAGTGACAATTGTAGGACAAACCACAAAAACCATCTGGTTTATGAGAAACTACAGAAATTCCCCAAAACTATGTAGAATCCTACAATATCAACGTAGAATCCTGTGAGACCACACCTGACAGTGAGAATCAACTCATACTCACCCCCTCACATGTTTACAAGTCACATACTGTACTCCTACAAAACAACCACTGGTGCTTAGCTGTTTGAAGAATTCTCTTTTCAAGGTTGACTTAACAACAGATCGCAATCACGCTGTGCTTTCTCGTTGTCTGTACCTGTTTGAAGCTGTGTTTGTACTCCTTGCAGGCGGTTTCCACTGTGAACTTTGTGCTGAAGATGTTGCAGAGTTTAGCACCGTACCCGTTCCTTCCACCTGGGAGGAAAACAGAAGGGAGACGTGCTTTCATCCGTGGAGAGATTGACCTATAGTCATTCACTAATTCCAGTGTAGTGGTACTAAGCACTGCAAGGGGAACTACAAAACTAGTCAGCTATTCAGTAGCTAAACATTTCAGGTTAGACGTTCTGTCTAAAGCTTTATCGAAACCATATGAAATGTTATTACATAAAGGGACAAAGAATGATTAATAAATGAATTCGATTCTCGTTTTCAGAGTGATTTTTCCCACCTGTCACTTTCTTCTGCTCGTCGTCGTAGTTACTGGAGGTGAGGAGGTGTCCGAAGATGAGAGCGGGAACGTACATCTTCTCATCTTTGTGTTCCACCACGGGGATGCCTTTACCATTGTTCCAGATGGTGATGGTGTTGGACTCGCTGAAGGAAGGGGACGATGAACGCAGGAATAAACAAAGAGGTGAAAGAACTTCACAGGACAGCCACAATCAGCTGTACTAACCTTTACATTAAAACCATAAATAACATATTGGTAAAAAATGTTTAAAATAAAATAAGATTAAGATGTAAAATTATATTTAGTTCAATAATCATAAATCGAGCCAGACCTTTCTGGCATGTAAACATCAACATTTAACAATACTGCAACCAATCCCCATTTGCCAAACCAGTGGATTTAGGGCTGTGATTTTAAACACACTGTAGAGCAACACAGCAAAACTAAATAAGCCCAACGTGTGATGATTTAAGCTCTGGAACGGGGCTCCAACATCCATATAAAACCATTATAAATTCCAGCCCTTGAGAGCAACAGAGGAGAAGAAAGGAGAAAGCACAGAGAGATATGAAAGGGCAGGGTGGTAGAGAGAGATATGACAGGACAGGGTGGCAGAGAGAGACAGGCAGACAGGCCTGGCCTCACAGGGAGGAGACAGGGAAGCTCTCTGAAGGACACTCTGACGTTCAGCAGTCTGCCGTGTGTGCAGATTGCTGTGGATGTCGTGCCGTAGGTGAACAGCATGTTAAATGAGCTCCCTGAATTGCAGAGCCGACTGTTCATTAAGACCTCTCTCACTCTCCCTCTCTCGCCCCAGAAATCTAACAGCCTCCACCACAACCCCCTGCTGCTAGCTAACACTGTGCCACAGATCAACGTATGGCTAAATACCCCGCAGAACCATGCACAACGCTGGCTTTAAAACACTTAAACAAAATGGATGCTCTGCATTTTTTCAAATACATTCTCTCACAGAAAAATCTGCATGCCTTGATAGTGCCTTCAGAAAATATTCACACCCCTTGACTTTTTCCACATTTGGTCGTGTTACAGCCTTAATTTAAAATTGATTACATGTAGATTTTAGTCACTGGCCTACAAACAACAACCCATCATGTCAAAGTTATGTGTTTTCAATCAATAAAAAAATGAATTGCTGACATGTCTTGAGCCCATAAGGATTCAACCCCTTTGTTATGGCAAACCCAAATATGTTCAGGAGTAAAAATGTGCTTAATAAGTCACATAATAAGTTACAAGGACTCTGTGTGTAATAATAGTGTTTAACATGATTTTTGAATGACGACCTCATCTATGTACTCCACACATACAATTATCCGTTAGGTCCCTCAGACGAGCAATGAATTTCAAACACAGACTCAACCACAAAGACCAGGGAGGTTTTCCAATGCCTCGCAAAGAAAGGCACCTATTGGTAAAACAAAAAGCAGACATTGAATATCCCTATGAGCATGGTGATGTTATTAATCACACTTTGGATGGTGTATCAACACACCAAGTCACGACAAAGCTCCAGGTGTCCTTCTTAACTAAGTTGCCGGAGAGGAAGGAAACTGCTAAGAGATTTCACCATGAGGCCAATGGTGACTTTAAAGCAGTTACAGAGTTTAATGGCTGTGATAGGAAAAAACTGAGGATGGATCAATCACATTGTCCTTACATCACAATACTAGCCTCCTAACTGAGAAGTGTACAGAATAAAAATATTCCAAAACATGCATTCTGTTTACGACAAGACACTAAAGTAATACTGCAAAAAATGTGGCAAAGCAATTGTCCTGAATAGCAAGAGTTATGTTTGGGGCAAATTCAATACAACACACGCATAGTGGTGGCTTTCCACCAGACACTGGGAGATGAATTCACCTTCCAGCAGGACAATAACCTAATACACTGGAGTTGCTCACCAAGAAGACAGCGAATGTTCCTGAGTGGCAGAGTTACATTTTTGACTTAAGTATGCTTGAAAATCTATGGCAAGACTTCCAATTTGACAGAGCTTGAACAACCAATTTGAGATGTGCAAAACTCTTAGAGACACACCCAGAAAGACTCACTGCTGTAATCACTGCAAAAAGGTGATTCTAACATGTATTGACTAAGGGGTGTGATGTGAATACTTATGTAAATTAGATATTTCTGTCATCCATTTTCAATAAATGTGCTAAAAACAATGAAACATGTTTTCACTTTGTCATTATGGGGTAGATGGATGACATTTGTTCTCAATTCAGGCTATAACAAAATGTGGAATAAGTTAAAGGGTATGAATGCATTCTGAAGGGACTGTATATTTATAAGGCTACTTAGTGAGCTGAACTACTGGGCTGCAGGCTTATTTTATTGGTCAACCAGAACCATTTCCATGGACCAACTCCGCTATTTTATTTGATCAATCACTGAAAAGCCAGTCTAAAAGCCAGTCTAGAGAGACCTACATTCTAACAGCAAGATGGTATTTGTCTGGGGGAGCCATTGTTCTCCAATGACGAGAAGCTGCTGCGCCTACCTAGGCAGCATCCACTGCACAATTTCTAGGGGGGGTGGAGCTGCTATGCTCAAATTACTTTTCCAACACTGCTACGCATGACCTCAAGGGGAGCAGACGGCTCTGCCGCCATAGAACAGGACTGTTAAACAGAACTTATGACAATGACGGATAGATGACAACTAACTGCAACAGAGGGAAGCTGCTGTGCCTACCTATGCAGCGTGCACAGTAGGGTTTTTGGGCTCAAACTGGACTTGACTACTGATTGACAACTGCTTACTGGTCATGTGTACTTACGGATCAATGGAGATCTTTATGGTCGACATGCTCTTATCCCGCTGTTTGTTGTCAGCTGCGTTGACTGTGGAGTAGAGAAAAACATGTTCAAAGGAGAAGTAGACTGCAGGGATTTAATTGTGTTGATAATACTATCGAGAAGATAATCACATTTTCATCAAGAACTTTAGACACACTTGAGATTCAATAGACTAAATGTTGCCTGGCCTATAAAATCCAAAACCACATCCTTTCAAGTCTCTCATACTGGAAACATATTGAAAAGTCAAATAGCCTCAGTCGAGTCGCCTGACGGTTATACGGTTTGGTTGGTCTGTTTCATTTCAAGCTTTTGCTTGGGTTGTAAGGTGACATTATGTGTGGACTGACCCTGTGCGAGTTATGTCTAGTCAATAATTATATAGACGTGGTAGGAACTAGTGAATATTTGAGCAGCGAGGACAGACTGCTGTCATTACCTTATCACCACTATAAAACAGCTAAATTAACACTGTGCGGAGCAAAAAACTAATCTCCTGTCTTCTTCCATTGCATGCGACTGATTTCTAGTTGCTTGATCACTCAAGGTAGTGCTTGGTATAAACATACTGTATCAGGACAGGGTATTTATCAATGCAGAGGCCTGACATTTTGCAATACAATAATTGGTTGTACCCCATATTGAATGTGCCAGTCAGCCAAACACATAACATAGACCAGCAATGGATGCTGCTGCCGCTTGTATTAATCAGTGTGTAACTGACAACCAATAAAAGATTATCAGAAGGCTCTTCATTCCAGACAAATGGCTACATGAGTAAGAGAAAGGAGGAGGGGGGACAGGCTGTCCACAGAACACACAGGAACCAGCTAGCTCCTCTAAACAACAGGTTAAATGTAATAGATGTTTCAGACATATTGTTGGACAAGATAAAAAGCTTGTTTTCATCTCGATACCATCCTACCTACAGCAATATATTTACTGAATGTATTGTAAGTCTGTCTGGAAAAGAGTGTCTGCTAAATCAGGGGTCCTAAACTTTTTCCCCTCGGGGGTCCCCCTTTCAGCGTTGGGGAACATCCTGTGCTCCCCTGCGCCATGTCTATTTCTATGGGCACAAGCACTGTTCATGACAAACTGTTCACACCCCTCTTGTCGGTACACATTTTGTCATGGGGTGCAGAGAAAATGTTGCGGTTTTAAAGCAAATTTTCTTGCAATTCTATACATTTTGCCATGTTTAATGTGTATGTGTGATTTGAGTGACAAAAAAAATACAACAATATCTATGGAATAAAAAAACTTTAAAAAACATTAGCTGACATGGACTAGTTGATCTGGATATTTCTGAAAAGTTATAAATAGCTCTACAAGGTATGCAATGACTAACATGACAAGAGAAACTGTTGTAGCACTACCCAATTTCAAAATTGCACCTTGTGCATTCTACTATTACAACTTCAAAGAGAGTAAGTTTAAAGCAGTGCGGAGTTCCTTTAAAAAAATATATACACTAACAATATACACGACCGTTCAAATGTTTGGGGTCACTTAGAAATTCTTGTTTTTGAAATACATTTTTTTGGCCACTAAAATAACATCAAATTGATCAGAAATACAGTGTAGACATAGTTATTGTTGTAAATGACTATTGTAGCTGGAAACAGCAGATTTTTTATGGAATATCTACATAGGCGTACAGAGGCCCATTATCAGCAACCATCACCCCTGTGTTCCAATAGCACATTGTGTTAGCTAATCCAAGTTAATCATTTTAAAAGGCAAATTAATCATTAGAAAACCTTTTTGCAAATATGTTCGCACAGATGAAAACAGAGTTCAAGTAACAGACACATCTCAACATCAACTGCTCAGAGGAGACTGTGTGAATCAGGCCTTCATGGTCGATTTTGCTGCAAAGAAACCACTACTAAAGGACACCAATACGAAGATACAAGGACATCGCTGCTGGCCAAACCCTCCCCTAACCCGGACAATGCTGGGCCAATTGTGCGCCGCCCCATGGGTCTCCCGGTCACGGCCAGCTGCAACAGAGCCTGGACTCGAACCCAGAATCTCTAGACCACTGCGCCACTCGGGAGGCAAGAAGAAGAGACTTGCTTGGGCCAAGAAACACGAGCAATGGACATTAGACCGGTGGAAATCTGTCCTTTGGTCTGATGAATCTAAATGTGAGATTTTTGGTTCCAACCGCTATGTCTTTGTGAGACGCAGAGCAGGTCAACGGATGACCTCCGCATGTGTTGTTCCCACCGTGAAGCATGGAGCTGGTGGTGTGATGGTGCTTTGCTGGTGACACTGTCAGGGATTTATTTAGAATTCAAGGCACACTTAACCAGCATGGCTACCACAGCATTCTGCCGTGATACACCATCCCATCTGGTTTGGGGGGCAGCAGTGGAGAAGGAGAGAAGTTAAGTACCTCTGCGTACACCTCACGGACAAACGGAAATGGTCCACCCACACAGACAGTGTTGTGAAGAAGGCACAACAGTGCCTCTTCTACCTCTGAAGGCTGAAGAAATGTGGCTTGTCACCGAAAACCCTCACAAACTTTTACAGATGCACAATTCAGAGCATCCTGTCAGGCTGCATCACCGCCTGCAGCGCCCACAACCAGAAGGCTCTCCAGAGGGTGGTGCGGTCTGCACTACGCATTACCGGGGGCAAAATACCTGCCTTCCAGGACACCTACAGCACCAGATGTCACAGGAAGGCCAAAAAGATCATCAAGGACAACCACCATCCAAACCACTGTCTGTTCCCCCTGCTACCATCCACAAGGCGAGGTCAGTACAGGTGCATCAAAGCTGGGACCGAAAGACTGAAAAACAGCTTAAATCTCAAGGCCATCAGACTGTTAAACAGCCATCACTAACACAGAGAGGCTGCTACCTACATACAGACTTGAAATCATTGACCACTTTCATAAATGGATCACTAGTCACTTTAATAATGTTTACATTTCTTGTATCACACATCTATGTATATACTGTATTTTATATAATCTATTGCATCTTGCCTTACGCCGCTCTGTCATTGCTCATCCACATATTTATATATATATATATTCTTATTCAATTCCTTTTCTTAGATTTGTGTGTATTAGGTAGTTGTTGGGGAATTGTTAGATATTTCTGCACTGTCGGAACTGGAAGCATAAGCATTTCGCTACACTCGCAATAACATCTGCTAACCATGTGTATGTGACCAATAGAATTAGATTTGAACTTGGGACTATCATTTGTTTTTCAACAGGACAATGACCCAAAACACACCTCCAGGCTGTGTACAGGCTATTTGACCAAGAAGGAGAGTGATGGCATGCTGCATCAGATGACCTGACAACCACAATCACCTGACCTTATCCCAATTGAGGTGGTTTGGGACGAGTTGGACCATAGAGTGAAGGAAAAGCAACCAACAAATGCTCAGCATATGTGGGAACTCCCAAGACTGTTGGAAAAGCATTCCAGGTGAAGCTGGTTGAGAGAATGCCAATAGTGCGCAAAGCTGTCATCAAGGTAAAGAGTAGTTACTTTAAAGAATCTAAACTATATTTGGATTTGTTTAACACTTTTTTGGTTACTACATTCCATATGTCTTATATCATAGTGAAGACATCAAAACTATTATTCTACAATGTAGAAAATAGTAAAAATAAAGAAAAACCCTTGAATGAGTAGGTGTGTCCTAACTTTTGACTGGTACTGTGTGTGTGTGTGTGTGTGTGTATAAGTGCCGTTGAGCAAGGCACTTAACCCTCATTGCTCCTGTAAGTCGCTATCAATAAGAGCGTCTGCTAATTGACTAACATCTTTTTGGTTGAGTTAGATTTTATTTTAGGTGTACTTTGCTATGTCATATAAATAAAAAACCTTTTGGGAACCACTGTGCTAAATGATTCAAATGTAAAATGTAGATTTTATTTTGTGTGTGTGTATATATATATATATATACTAAAAAAATACCTGCCTTTTTGTGTGTGTGTGTGTGTGTGTGTGTGTGTGTGTGTGTGTGTGTGTGTGTGTGTGTGTGTATATATACATACACACACACAAAAAGGCAGGTATTTATTTATTTAATATTTATTTATTTAATATATATATAAAAAAATCTACATTTTACATTTGAATAATTTAGCAGTGGTTCCCAAAAGGTTTTTTATTTATATGACATAGCAAAGTACACCTAAAATGAAATCTAACTCAACCAAAAAGATTTTAGTCAATTAGCAGACGCTCTTATTCATAGCGACTTACAGGAGCAATGAGGGTTAAGTGCCTTGCTCAACGGCATAGACAGATTTTCACCTAGTCGGCTCATGGACTCAATCCAGCGGCTTTTTGGTTCACCGTTATTCTACCTTGAGGGAAGGCCCATCAGAGGCCAATACAGTAATACCACAGCTTAATAAAAATGAACTGAGGGCTTTAGCTGGTTCATAATGACCACTTTGTCACCTGTGTATGTTCTGTTTTAAAAGATCCTGATAGACTTACCAAGAATTTCATCAAAGATTTTGTATAATCCAGGTACATAAGTGATTTCTCGTAGATTCATCCCAAGGTCTTCATCGAAAACCCACATTTGCTGAAAGGGGTGAAATAAATATCTTTATTGATTAAACATTCATAATACTTCACTACACATCAACAACAAAGGGCCACACCAGATTTCTCTGTTAGATCTAGGTACAGAACTGGATGTTGTTGTAACTAATGTTGTTCGTCTTCTGTAGGCACAAAACAGGAGTGAAACAGGAAGACGTTACCCACCCCAAAAAATTTGGAGCACAATTTTGTTTTGTGTTGCACCCTCCTGAACACAAGCTAGACGTCTACAGACATGATGAACCTAACCCACCTGGGTGACAGGTTCCACAGAGCCAATGTAGGTGTCTGGCCTCAGTAGGATGTGCTCCAGCTGGGTCTTCTTCTGGTACACCCTCTCCACTGACATCTTCTCTCCTCCCTTCTTCTTGGCTCCTCCTCCTCCTCCCTCCGCCTTGCCCCCATCACCCCTGCCGTTCGCAGCTGCCGCCGCCGCGGCTGCCTCCTCCTCCCTCTTTTTGGCAGCATTCTTCTTATCAAAGAGGGTCTGGTATTAGACACATGTGCACAACTTTGTTAAAAATGACACTAAAGATAAATAATTGAACTCTGTGTCTGCAGGCACTAGCAGCTGATTATCAGAGCTGCCCATTAGAAAAGGCACAGCAGTAGCCGTTTCCCCCACTTCTACTGTTTGGATCGTCCGACTATCCAGTGTAGCCTCAAAATGTTCCTTCAATGCTCCTTTACGCTTTGGTTGGTTGCTCGATTAGTGGGTTGGATGCAACTTGGAAGGTTTACTTGGTTAGGCTAGTTGCCCGGCACACACGCACGCAGAAGACACCATTGTTTAAGGCAGTGGATCTCATTGTTAAATACTTCGGATTGCACCGAAGGAGAGGCCATAAAAGTTATAGTGCTTGAGGAGAAAACTTTATCAAATAAAAATGTAAATACCTCTAGCATGGGAAAATAGAAGTCAGGATTCCCCAACTGGCAGCCTGCGGGAAAAATCTGGGCTGCAGGGGATTTTATATTTAAATTGTTGGGACATAAAAGACTAAAAACACCAGCTCCAAGTATTCCTACGCTTTATAGAGATACTGTATATGTGATCGTATACACATGTTAGTAAGGTTTGAAATGATGATGTTTTAGTCAAATATATCTGTTTGGGCTTATTGCGGTCAATTTCTTTGTATAGAAATGATTTGTAATTATATTCCGGCCCCCTGACCATCTGCTCAAGAAACAAATACATCCCGTGGCTGAATCTAGTTGATGATCCTTGATCTAAAGTGTATTTGTGTGGTAAGGTATACAATTGATCCAGAGCCCTTGAGCATGCAATAAGACTATATAAACTGTGTAATAACAAACACAGTGGTTGAGAATAATGCAGAGTCCCTGTCACCTGTGGCCCTTGAGACCAGTTTACATTTCTCTATGGGGAGGTATCTGAGCAACAGACCCTCACAATGCTCATCAACCTTTTAGTAACAAACAGTGGACCAAAGAAAGTTCACCCAATAGTGTCTGTGGTTCACCCAAACTCGCACAGCAAGTCATAATCAGCTTATCAAGCCAAAGCATCCGTTTAGCTCACATGATAGTTCACCACTCTGGGATAGTTGCTTTGATAAGATAACTACAAAAAAGCAATATTGAGAGAATTAAATACTAGGTCTGCTAAGAACCTAATCTTGGTTGCTTAAACGATCTGAAAGAATCCTGCATGACCTTGAGACGGCATTCCTGCCTGCGTCTCACGGAGGATGTGTGAAGACTCCAGGCTTTAACTCATGAAGCAGGGTGTAAAACGTGTTTTTATTTAACTAATTTATTATATTGAATGTAGGCTACCTATTCTGTGTGTCCATGTGTTAAAAATTGCCTTGGCTGAGAGGCTATGGCAATGGTAATACACATTGTAGCCCAGTCTAGCCAGTTGACCATCCAGTTTTACCCGGAACAGTTTTACCCGGAACAAGACGCACCAATTAATATAGGCCTCACCAATGGCAATCACTGAACGCCACATGTTTTGTAAGAGATGTCTATTTCCATTCATCAAATGGTGTGAGTACGCATGCAGTTTGGATGCTGGTATTATTTTGAGTGGACGAACATGCACAGGTAGCCTACTTTTTGAAGTGATTTGTTTGACAATCAGATGAAAATGCCATGACTGGTTGTGTTCATGCCACAATGAAAGGAAAATATTTGTATGTTTAAATCACATCTTTATTATTAGGCCCATAATAAAAAAATACCTGCACTTGCTCAATGCAGACCCTCCTACCATGTCAAACCGCTGGATGTTGCACAGAACACAATACAACTATGTAGAGTTCATAAAAATATTATCTTAGCTTTTTATTGTGAGACTCTAAAAACCAGTGTGTGAAATGAGCCACATTAAGCATTCAGCCTATTCTATAGGGCATTCGGAAAGTATTCAGACCAATAAATTACATATAAAAACAGGTTATTAGAAACGTTTGCTCATTTATAAAAAATAAAACTGCAATATCACATTTACATAAGTATTCAGACCATATACTCAGTACTTTCTGGAAGCACCTTTGGCAGTGATTACAGCTCGAATCTTCTTGGGAGTGACGCTACAAGCTTGGCACACCTGTATTTGGGGAGTTTCTCCCATTCTTCCCTGCAGATCCTCTCAAGCTCTGTCAGGTTGGATGGGGAGCGTCACTGCACAGCTATTTTCAGATCTCTCCAGAGATGTTCGAAAGGGCTCAAGTCCAGGATCTGGCTGGGCTACTCAAAGACATTCAGAGACTTGTCCCGAAGCCACCCCTGTGTTGTCTTGGATGTGTCTCCCAGTCCCTGCCGCTGAAAACATCCCCACAGCATGATGCTGCCACCACCATGCTTCACTGTGGGGATTGTATTGGCCAGGTGATGAGTGGTGCCTGGTTTCCTCCAGATGTGACGCTTGGGATTCAGGCCAAAGAATTCAATCTTGGTTTCATCAGACCATTCCTTCAACCTCATGGCTTGGTTTTTGCTCTGACAACTGCGAGACCTTATGTAGACAGGTGTGTCTTTACAAATAATGTCCAATCGCTTGAATATACGACAGGTGGACTCCAAATAAGTTGTAGAAACATCTCAAGGAAGATGAATGGAAACAGGATGCACCTGAGCTTAATTTCTAGTCTCATAGCAAAGGGTCTGAATACTTATGTAAATAAGGTATCTTTTTTATTTCAAATACATTTGCAAAAATGTCTAAAAACATGTTTTCACTTTGTCATTATGGGGTATTGTGTGTAGATTGAGGGACAATTTTAATTGAATCCATTTTAGAATAAGGCTGTAATGTAACAAAATGTGGAAAAGGTGAAGGGGTCTGAATACTTGGGTGTCACTGATAGCCCATTTCATGGGTGCACAATCTCTATTTTAGGTTGTACAGTCCAATATGAAGGTTCAATATGCACAATAGGCTTTAGTATAGTAAGCTGATTTCCCACAGTTAAAGTTCTCTAATAAGAGTTTAATATTTGTGTGAACTCTACACAGTTGTGTTCTGTGAGTGTCACTGTGTAAGCTGATCACCCATTTCATGGGTGCAACATCCATAGGTTAGGCTATACAGTGCAATATGAATGTCTGACATGCTGACCAGACCGCTCGCGCGCATGTTGATTTTGTCTACCCACACCAGACGCGATCAGGACACGCAGGTTGAAATATCAAAACGAACTCTGAACCAACTACATTCATTTGCAGACAGGTCTAAAAGCATTAAACATTTATGGCAATTTAGCATTTAACCTGAATTTCACTCGGTCCTCTACTCCGACAATTAATCCACAGATAAGGGTAAACTGAGTTTGTTTCTAGTAATCTCTCCTCCATCAGGCTTCTTCTTCTTTGGACTTTATATGCCATCTGGCAACCAACTTTAAGGTGCATTACCACGTGCATTACCACTACCAACTGGACTGGAGTGTGAACCTCAGTTTATCTTTCAATCACCCACGTGGGTATATACTCCTAAAAACCAATGAGGAGATGGGAGAAGAGGGACTTGCAGCAAGTCAAGCATCACAAATAGAACCAAGTTGTATTTTAGCGCCTGGCTACGCAGACACTTGCAAGCACTGTGGGTGCAATGATTGTATAACATGCATGTGTACATTTATTTTGGAACGCAAGCAGTGTGGTAGGCATATAATACACAAAATAGACTGACTGGAAAAGGTGATTTCCCACAATTCCTGCCATAAGGGTGAAGATTCTAATATTTGTGTTATCTCTACACAGTTGTGTTCTGTGAGTGTCACTGAGTAGGCTGATTCCTCATTTCATGGGTGCAACATCAATATGTTAGGCTGCATGCGGGTATGCCCCCAATGCAATTCTAAAGTCAACCAAAAACATTTGTCAAATTAACTTTGTCTTTTGTTTAATTTCTAGTCCAAATATGGCATGATTCCACTATTTGTATCCGTTTGAATCACTTTCAATGGTGGACTTTTATTTTGAAGGCGAACCGCAAATTCCACTATTGTGGCTAAATCCTTATGTGACGAGCTTCACACAGGTCCCAAATTGTGCCGCTGCATTTACGGGCTGGAAGCTACTATAGCTAGCTGGCCAAATGTCGTGCAAATACATTTAAGGAATATGTAAGCATATTTTTTATATAGATTAGGCTACCTACGAATAACTGTATTTTGAGACACATTTAAGATTCTATATTCAAACGGCGTGCATGCAAAATATGCAAACTGACCATCAATCACACTTGACGTGTATTGCAACAAAGAACTTTTTGGGGCATTGCCATTGGCCAAGTGGCTCATTCACCCGTGCCTTGCAGGAAAGCAATGTTGCTTAATGACATCATCATGTTTACGAAAAAACAATGTATCTTCTGACGTTGTTGGACCAATCTGCGATTGTACTTGTGCCGGGCAAGCATAGCTAAATTAATATACCAAAGTATGGCCCGTCTTTAAAAGGCGCATGCTAGTTTAAAGGGGTGTATTAGCTGCTGGCTAGTTAGCATCATCACTGGCCATTTTAGAATGTCCAGCTCGTGACAATCTGGAATTTCTCTCGTGCATCTTGGCAAAATGATGAACGCTACCTGGAGCGATAAAGTAAGTCTGTCCAGTAATCCAACATTTAACAAAATAGTAACTTACCACCCAAGTCAGACCCCCGCTTCCTGCTGCGCCGTTGGACATCTTCCTTTTGTTTCCCTAAATGTTCGTGATGCTACTAGCAGATAAAATACTGAAAAGTCCTGCATACAATATAGTCCATAAACTCAGGAATTATTTCAGTCAACGGACCACATTGAGATATTTTCTGTGTTCGTACCAGTTGAAAAATGTCTTGTCAAAATAGTTCCGGATGAGGGAGTGTATCGCGGCTATTGTTAAAATCGACGAGCGGTGGTTAGAACTAGGCCTGAAATCCTCAACAAAGCTTGCTTGCTACTTGCCTAGATTTATAAATTACTGTACAAGTTCCAAACGTTAAATAGTTTCACAACATTTCATGTAGTACAAAATCAATTGAAATAATGTATAAATAAAATTGTTTTTTAATACGGCTGTAATTTAATACCCTAAATGTTCATTCAGAAATAAAAACACCGCCGCCTGCCTCCATCCGGCTCCACCATCCGCACGGCGACAATCCCAACAGCGTAACCCACCAATCCGGTGCTCGCTTTTCGAGGCGCCGGTAATTCAGCGAATGAAAAAATACATGTACTTGCAATTTGTAACCAGTAGGTGGTAGTAGAAACACACCAACCGCAGTACTTTTTCTTACCAAGGCACCTATGTAGTCCAGGCATTAACTGTATGAAACCACATTTAATCTGTAAATAATATACATTTATCATACTGATTGCACAATTTACATATTTGAACAAGAACACATTAACTCCCACAACAACTTCTCCCTCAATGTGATCAAGATAAAGGAGATGATTGTAGACTACAGGAAAAAGAGGACTGAGCACACCCCCATTCTCATCAAAGGGGCTGCAGTGGAGCAGGTTGAGAGCTTGAAGTTCCTTGGTGTCCACATCACCAACAAACTAACATGGTCCAAGCACACCAAGACAGTCGTGGAGAGAGAACGACAAAACATCAGGAGACTGAAAATATTTGGCATAGGTCCCCAGATCCTCAAAAGGTTCTACAGCTGCACCATCGAGAGCATGGTTGCATCACTGCTTGGTATGGCAACTGCTCGGCCTCTGACCGCAAGGCATTACAGGATAGTGTGAATGGCCCAGGTCATCACTGGGGCCAAGCTCCCTGCAATCCAGGACCTCTATACAAGGCTGTGTCAGAGGAAGGCCCTAAAAATTGTCAAAGACTCCAGCCACCCTAGTCATAGACTGTTCTCTCTGCTACTGCACGGCAAAAGGTACTGGAGCGCCAAGTCTAGGTCCAAGAGGCTTCTAAACAGCTTCTACCCCCAAGCCATAAGACTCCTGAACACCTAATCAAATGGCCACCCAGACTATTTGCATTGCCCACTCCCCCTCTTTTACACCACTGCTACTCTCTGTTGTTATCATCTATGCATAGTTACTTTAATAACTCTACCCACATGTACATATTACCTCAACTAACCGGTGCCCCCGCACATTGACTCTGTACCAGTATCCCACTGTATATAGTCTTGCTCTTGTTATTTTACTGCTGCTCTTAAATTACTTGCTATGTTTATTTCTTATTCTTATCTGTATTTTTTCTTTGAACTGCATTGTTGGTTTGGGGCTTGTAAGTAAGCATTTCACTGTCAGGTCTACACCTGTGGTATTCGGTGCATGTGACATGCATTCAGCAAAAATACATGTAGAATACCAGTATATCCATAACCATAAGTGGATAGACATAACTCCATAGCAGATGGACTTTAGGCTCACAGGTCATATATCCCTATTCTGTGTCAGGAGCCAGAACCTTGTTATGGCAGGGTGTTACAGCCAGGCCATACTGATCCATAGTCCACTTTGAGGTGGAAAGCCATGGTAGACGCCATGTGCTCCCAAAGGTTCAAAGAGGATTAAGTCAAGTAAGTAACTCCTCTTTTGGCAGAGACAGTCTAGATAACAAAGGCTTTTGTGTCATACAGAAGCTGGGTCTGGGTCTCAAGACATTACTGGCAGTAAATACCCAAGCAGCATCATTACAAGATCTGTAATCAATACAAGATTATTGATTCAAGACACAGATCCCGAATGATTATTGGACTACCATCCATCCATACCCACAAACAATATCACCAAACTACTACTCCTCCGTTTATCTCATAAGCACCAAGATGCCTATGAATATACACACTATACATGACTATGAACAGAGTCGGTGTATTCAAGGTGATTATCTTGAGCAAGGCACTGAGCAGAATCACTGATCAATACATCATATTGCATCCCAAAATAACTACTCATTGCTTTATTAAGATTAGCAAACCAATGCAGTGCCTTGCTCAGAGCGATCAAACACACTCATTAAGCGTAGTCCTCCTCCATCTTGACGAGGATTTCAAATGAGGATTCCATCGGCTCATTCAAAGCCCGCCGGAACATCTGGGAGTGTTGCCATGACGACTCTCCCTCTCCTCCGGCTAGCTCCATCTCCATGACCAGCTCCAAGGATCAAGAAAAGACCCGGAATAGAATGCATCTCCCTGTCTGTGTTCAAAAACATAAAAATGGTTTAGTGGTTGTTATGCAAGATAAGGAAGAAAAGAATGCTGATCAGTTAAGTGCACATGCAAATCAATGTTACAGCTCTCTGACTATCAAATCATAATATCTCTATTACATTTACAAATCACTAAGTACCCGTTTACAATTTGCACTTTAAATTGATTTGAAAAAAGGCTTCCAACTTAATCCTGAAAGGTATCGTTCACATAAACCAGACAAAAATCTATCAATCATCCATCCACCACCTGAGAACGACGTTGTGTTCTGTCCAGACTGCAGACCCTAGCGGCCGGTTCCAGAGTGAAAGGTCTGGCTGCATCTTCTGACTGAGACTGTCTTTATCTTCATCCCTACAGGAGCACAGTCCAACTTCCAACTGATGTTCCCTGACGATGAGCCCTCTGTACGAGCTAGATACACCTGACAGGACATAACGTGTATTTACTGACAGGAAAAAGACAGCATAAATATGGAAACATTCACAGTTGATATACACATATCCAATAGAAGCAACATATCCAAAGTTTGGATAGATTGATAAATGCTCAATAAATAATTGATTATTATTTCTGCTAAAAAAAAGTCATGCCCTTGCTTTAACAATCACAAAGACTGACCAATAGAAAAAAGACAGAAAAGCAACACAAAGGAAATACAGAGGAAATATTCTCCCACTCTTCACCTTCTTAGTCGGAACAAACACAACCTCTGCTGCAGCAGCCTGGGAGAGAAAGAGAGAGGAACACAAACCCATTGTTTAAAAAAAGCAGGTTTACCCATTGAACCCAAAGTTCAAAAACTCCAAGGACCATTAAAGTGAATAATAAGATACAGTAATAATATATGCAATTTACACTATCATCCAAAATGATTATAGTCAAAGTGAATACAGTCAAAGTGAATAAGGTCAAAGTGACTACAGTCAAAGTGAATACAGTCAAAGTGAATACAGTCAAATTGAATACAGTCAAAGTGAATACAGTCAAAGTGACTACAGTTAAAGTGACTACAGTCAAAGTGAATACAGTCAAAGCGACTACAGTCAAAGTGACTACAGTTAAAGTGAATACAGTCAAAGTGACTACAGTTAAAGTGACTACAGTCAAAGTGACTACAGTCAAAGCGACTACAGTCAAAGTGACTACAGTTAAAGTGACTACAGTCAAAGTGAATACAGTCAAAGCGACTACAGTCAAAGTGACTACAGTTAAAGTGAATACAGTCAAAGTGACTACAGTTAAAGTGACTACAGTCAAAGTGAATACAGTCAAAGCGACTACAGTCAAAGTGACTACAGTTAAAGTGAATACAGTCAAAGTGACTACAGTTAAAGTGACTACAGTCAAAGTGACTACAGTCAAAGTGAATACAGTCAAAGTGACTACAGTCAAAGTGAATACAGTCAAAGTGACTACAGTCAAAGTGACTACAGTCAAAGTGAATACAGTCAAAGTGACTACAGTCAAAGTGAATACAGTCAAAGTGACTCCAGTCAAAGCAATTACAGTCATGCGTGTAAACATTTTCGTATCAGTGGTCCCAGTCGGTCCACAAACATGCAATGAAGTAAGCAGTTATTTGACTCGGTAAAACAGCTGTATATCTCACCAATGGGGCAGTCCCTGGTCCTGTCCCCTGTCTCTTGAGCTGACTGGCAAATTCAGGGCCATTAAGCAAAACAAATCCAGTTTAAAAAATACATTTAACATGCCTCTTGAATGACAGTTCTTGTATGTTTACAATCTAATGTACCAGGTGAGAGGTCTCTACACACATTTCATAAGGCATATGCTCATAACAAGTGAAGCATTATACATGTTTTCACATACAGTGCATTCGGAAAGTATTCAGACCCCTTGACTTTTTCCAAATTGTTATGTTACAGCCTTATTCTAAACTGTACTAAATATGTATTAAAAATAACACATTGAAATATTACATTTACATAAGTATTCAGACCCTTTACTTGGTACTTTGTTGGGTTTTCTTGGGTGTGACGCTACAATGAAATGAAACGACATGTCAATCTCGCAAATAGGCCATTTATAACGGTTTGTAGTCTTATCATAACAGCACAACTGCCAGAAAATAGCCTAACATTCGTTTTTAAAAGTTTAATAAATCTGATTTATATTTTCTATTGCGATATATTCAAATTCCTTTATTAGTTCCATTATCTAGCAATACTAATTATTAAGATGGCAAACCAAATGTTGCTTCTTAGGTCGTTAGAAGGGAAGACGATATTCCTTCTTAACTCGTTCGACTAAGTTATTGGAAAAAGGGCCTTGTTTTCAGACCTTATGCGCGGGTTTTGACTAGTCATTGGGCTACAAATATCAGCTGAACCTGGCAACCCTGAACAACAGCAACCGCCAATCAAGATGCCTTTGCAATGCCTGAACAAATCATAACAATTCAATAATCAAATTTACTGCAAAATCAGCTAATGATATTTAATAAAATGCACTATTTCCTTGAATCTATGTATACATTCATAATATTCTGTTATGGAAAAAATGTAATCTACATTTCTCTGAGAAATGTATGGGAGCAGGCAATTGCATAGTATCCCCCTGAAATGAACTCAGTTCGTTAGTTGCATGGATTTTGTGAGCGAGACTTGTTTTTTATTTGCAGAGGATTTCAGAGGTACAATGACTATATTCGTAAACACTTGAGCTATCTATCATAGCGTTCACAAGGTAAGTGGCAAATAGATGTTTCAAGGAGGTTTATTTCATAGTTAGACAAATTGGACGCTTGGTGTTTGTTGTCATGTGGTAAGGAATCAGTTATAACAACAATAAGAGTCGCACACTGCATAAACTCCCAGTAATTTATTGGGTTAACCCCCAACGTTTCAGCGTCACTGTGTCTTCTTCCTGGGTATTGTCGTTAATCCTTGAACCAGGTTATGTGGACAAAACAGTGCAATTAGTGTAACCAAATCAAATCACATGCGCCGAATACAAGTGTAGACTTCACCGTGAAATGCTTACATACAAGCCCTTAACCAACAGTGCGGTTCAAGAAGAGTTAAGAAAATATTACCAAGTAGACTAAAATAAAACATTTATAATAAAATAACACAATAAGAATAACAATAACGAGGCTATACACAGGGGGCACCGGTACCGAGTCGGTGTGCGGGAGTACAGGTTAGTTGAGGTCATTTGTACATGTAGGTGGGGGTGAAGTGACTATGCATACATAATAAACAGCGAGTCGTAGCAGTGTACAAGAGGGGGGGGTCTCAATGTAAATTGTCAGGTGGCGATTGTATAAGTTGTTCAGCAGTCTTATGGCTTGGGGATAGAAGTTGTTGAGGAGCCTTTTGATCCTAGACTTGGCACTCCGGTACCTCTTGCCGTGCGGTAGCATAGAGAACAGTCTTATAACTTGGGTGACTGGAGTCTCTGACAATGTTATGGGCTTTCCTCTGACACCACCTGGTATAGAGGTCCTGGATAGCAGGAAGCTTGGCCCCAGTGAAGTACTGGGCTGTTCGCACTACCATCTGTAGCGCCTTGCGGTCAGATGCAAAGCAGTTGCCATACCAGGCGGTGGTGCAGCTGTGGAACCTTTTGAGGATCTTGGGACCTATGCCAAATCTTTTCAGTCTTCTGAGAGGGGGAAAGGTTTTGTTGTGGCCTCTTCATGACTGTCTTGGTATGTTTGAAACATGATAGTATGTTGGTGATGTGGACACCAAAGAACTTGAAACTCTCGACCCGCTCCAGTGCAGCCCCGTCAATGTTAATGGGGGCCTGTTCGGACCGCCTTTTCCTGTAGTCCATGATCAGCTCCTTTGTTTTTCTCACATTGAGGGAGAGGTTGCTGTCCTGGCACCACACTGCCAGTTCTCTGACCACCTCCCTAATAATACGCCTTCTCGTCTGTGGTCAGGCCTACCACTGTTGTGTCGTCAGCAAACTTAATGATGGTGTTGGAGTCGTGTTCGGCCACACAGTCGTGGGTGAACAGGGAATACATGAGGGGACTAAGTACACACCCCTGAGGGGCCCCAGTGTTAAGGATCAGTGTGGCAGACATGTTGTTGCCTACTCTTAACACCTGGGGATGGCCCGTCAGGAAGTCCAGGATCCAGTTGCAGAGGGAGGTGTTCAGTCCCAGAGTCCTTAGCTTAATGATCTTCGTGGCACTATGGTGTTGAACGCTGAGCTGTAGTCAATGAACAGCATTCTCACATAAGTGTTCCTTTTGTCCAGGTGAGAAAGGGCAGTGTGGAATGCGATTGAGATTGTGTCATCTGTGGATCTGTTGGGGGGGTATGAGAATTGAAGTGGGTCTCGGGTGTCCGGGAGGATGCTGTTGATGTGAGCCATGACCAGCCTTTCAAAGCTCTTCATGGCTACCGAAGTGAGTTCCATGGGGTGGTAATCCTTTAGGCAGGTTACCTTTGCTTCCTTGGGTACAGGGACTATGGTGGTCTGCTTAACATGTGTAGGTATTAAAGACTCGGTCAGGGGGAAGTTGAAAATGTGAGTTATGACACTTGCCAGTTGGTCCGTGCATGCTTTGAGTATATGCCCTGGTAATCCGTCTGGCCCAGTGGCTTTGTGAATGTTGACCTGTTTAAAGGTTTTGTTCACATCGGCTACCGAGAGCGTTATCACACAGTTCCAGAACAGCTGGTGCTCTCGTGCATGCTTCAGTGTTGCATGCCTAGAAGTGAGCATAAAAGCCATTTAGCTCGTCTGGTAGGCTCGCGTCACTGGGCAGCTCGCTTCTGGGTTTCCCTTTGTAGTCCGTAATATTTTAAGCCCTACAACATTCGACGAGCGTCAGAGCCAGTGTAGCAGGATTCAATCTTAATCCTGTAAATCATCAAATCAAATTGTATTTGTCACATACACATGGTTAGCAGATGTTAATGCGAGTGTAGCGAAATGCTTGTGCTTCTAGTTCCGACAATGCAGTAATAACCAACAAGTAATCTAACTAACAATTCCTAATCTACTGTCTTATACACAGTGTAAGGGGATAAAGAATATGTACATAAGGATATATGAATGAGTGATGGTACAGAGCAGCATAGGCAAGATACAGTAGATGGTATCGAGTACAGTATATACATGTGAGATGAGTATGTAAACAAAGTGGCATAGTTAAAGTGGCTAGTGATACATGTATTACATAAGGATGCAGTCGATGATATAGAGTACAGTATATACGTATGCATATGAGATGAATAATGTAAGGTAAGTAACATTATATAAGGTAGCATTGTTTAAAGTGGCTAGTGATATATTTACAACATTTCCCATCAATTCCCATTATTAAAGTGTCAGTGTGTAGGCAGCAGCCACTCAATGTTAGTGGTGGCTGTTTAACAGTCTGATGGCCTTGAGATAGAAGCTGTTTTTCAGTCTCTCGGTCCCAGCTTTGATGCACCTGTACTGACCTCGCCTTCTGGATGATAGGGGGTGAACAGGCAGTGGCTCGGGTGGTAGATGTCCTTAATGATCTTTATGGCCTTCCTGTAACATCGGGTGGTGTAGGTGTCCTGGAGGGCAGGTAGTTTGCCCCCGGTGATGCGTTGTGCAGACCTCACTACCCTCTGGAGAGCCTTACGGTTGAGGGCGGAGCAGTTGCCGTACCAGGCGATGATACAGCCCGCCAGGATGCTCTCGATTGTGCCTCTGTAGAAGTTTGTGAGTGCTTTTGGTGACAAGCCGAATTTCTTCAGCCTCCTGAGGTTGAAGAGGCGCTGCTGCGCCTTCTTCACGATGCTGTCTGTGTGAGTGGACCAATTCAGTTTGTCTGTGATGTGTATGCCGAGGAACTTAAAACTTGCTACTCTCTCCACTACTGTTCCATCGATGTGGATAGGGGGTGTTCCCTCTGCTGTTTCCTGAAGTCCACAATCATCTCCTTAGTTTTGTTGACGTTGAGTGTGAGGTTATTTTCCTGACACCACACTCCGAGGGCCCTCACCTCCTCCCTGTAGGCCGTCTCGTCGTTGTTGGTAATCAAGCCTACCACTGTTGTGTCGTCCGCAAACTTGATGATTGAGTTGGAGGCGTGCGTGGCCACGCAGTCGTGGGTGAACAGGGAGTACAGGAGAGGGCTCA
Organism: Oncorhynchus masou masou; assembly: GCF_036934945.1. NCBI lineage: Eukaryota > Metazoa > Chordata > Actinopteri > Salmoniformes > Salmonidae > Oncorhynchus > Oncorhynchus masou. The sequence goes on along the minus strand of NC_088224.1, from coordinate 27,372,957 downwards.
GAACGCACCCTTGTGGGGCCCCAGTGTTGAGGATCAGCGGGGAGGAGATGTTGTTACCTACCCTCACCACCTGGGGGCGGCCCGTCAGGAAGTCCAGTACCCAGTTGCACAGGGCGGGGTCGAGACCCAGGGTCTTCAGCTTGATGACGAGCTTGGAGGGTACTATGGTGTTGAATGCCGAGCTGTAGTCGATGAACAGCATTCTCACATAGGTATTCCTCTTGTCCAGATGGGTTAGGGCAGTGTGCAGTGTGGTTGGGATTGCATCGTCTGTGGACCTATTTGAGCGGTAAGCAAATTGGAGTGGGTCTAGGGAGTCAGGTAGGGTGGAGGTGATATGGTCCCTGACTAGTCTCTCAAAGCACTTCATGATGACGGAAGTGAGTGCTACGGGGCGGTAGTCGTTCAGCTCAGTTACCTTAGCTTTCTTGGGAACAGGAACGATGGTGGCCCTCTTGAAGCATGTGGGAACAGCAGACTGGTATAGGGATTGATTGAATATGTCCGTAAACACACCAGCCAGCTGGTCTGCGCATGCTCTGAGGGCGCGGCTGGGGATGCCGTCTGGGCCTGCAGCCTTGCGAGGGTTAACACGTTTAAATGTTTTACTCACCTCGGCTGCAGTGAAGGAGAGACCGCATTTTTCCATTGCAGGCAGTGTCAGTGGCACTGTATTGTCCTCAAAGCGGGCAAAAAAGTTATTTAGTCTGCCTGGGAGCAAGACATCCTGGTCCGTGACTGGGCTGGATTTCTTCCTGTAGTCCGTGATTGACTGTAGACCCTGCCACATGCCTCTTGTGTCTGAGCCGTTGAATTGGGATTCTACTTTGTCTCTGTACTGACGCTTAGCTTGTTTGATAGCCTTACGGAGGGAATAGCTGCATTGTTTGTATTCAGTCATGTTACCAGACACCTTGCCCTGATTGAAAGCAGTGGTTCGCGCTTTCAGTTTCACACGAATGCTGCCATCAATCCAAGGTTTCTGGTTAGGGAATGTTTTAATCGTTGCTATGGGAACGACATCTTCAACGCACGTTCTAATGAACTCGCACACCGAATCAGCGTATTCGTCAATGTTGTTATTTGACGCAATACGAAACATGTCCCAGTCCACGTGATGGAAGCAGTCTTGGAGTGTGGAGTCAGCTTGGTCGGACCAGCGTTGGACAGACCTCAGCGTGGGAGCTTCTTTTTTTAGCTTTTGTCTGTAGGCAGGTATCAGCAAAATGGAGTCGTGGTCAGCTTTTCCGAAAGGGGGCGGGGCAGGGCCTTATATGCGTCGCGGAAGTTAGAGTAACAGTGATCCAAGGTTTTTCCGCCCCTGGTTGCGCAATCGATATGCTGATAAAATTTAGGGAGTCTTGTTTTCAGATTAGCCTTGTTAAAATCCCCAACAACAATGAATGCAGCCTCCGGATAAATGGTTTCCAGTTTGCAAAGAGTTAAATAAAGTTCGTTCAGAGCCATCGATGTGTCTGCTTGGGGGGGATATATACGGCTGTGATTATAATCGAAGAGAATTCTCTTGGTAGGTAATGCGGTCTACATTTGATTGTGAGGAATTCTAAATCAGGTGAACAGAAGGATTTGAGTTCCTGTATGTTTCTTTCATCGCACCATGCCTCGTTAGCCATAAGGCATACACCCCCACCCCTCTTACCAGAAAGGTGTTTGTTTCTGTCGGCGCGATGCGTGGAGAAACCCGTTGGCTGCACCGCATCGGATAGCGTCTCTCCAGTGAGCCATGTTTCCGTGAAGCACAGAACGTTACAGTCTCTGATGTCCCTCTGGAATGCTACCCTTGCTCGGATTTCATCAACCTTGTTGTCAAGAGACTGGACATTGGCAAGAAGAATGCTAGGAAGTGGGGCACGATGTGCCCGTCTCCGTAGTCTGACCAGAAGACCGCTACGTTTCCCTCTTTTTCTGAGTCGTTTTTTGGGGTCGCTGCATGCGATCCATTCTGTTGTCCTGTTTGTAAGGCAGAACACAGGATCCGCATCGCGAAAAACATATTCTTGGTCGTACTGATGGTGAGTTGACGCTGATCTTATATACAGTAGTTCTTCTCGGCTGTATGTAATGAAACCTAAGATGACCTGAGGTACTAATGTAAGAAATAACACGTAAAAAACAAAAAACTGCATAGTTTCCTAGGAATGTGAAGCGAGGCGGCCATCTCTGTCGGCGCCGGAAGTAATTATATCGATGCTTTGCCTGTTTGATGATTGATCGGAGGGCATAGAGAGATTTCTTATTAGCTTCCGGGTTAAGAGTCCTGGTCCTTGAAAGCGGTAGCTCTACCCTTTAGCTCAGTGCAGATGTTGCCTGTAATCCATGGCTTCTGGTTGGGGTATGTACATACAGTCTCTGTGGGGACGACGTCCTCGATGCACTTATTGATGTAGCCAGTGAATGATGTGATGTACTGCTCAATGCCATCGGAAGAATCCCGGAACATGTCTGTGCTAGCAAAACACTCCTGTAGTTTAGAATCTGCTTCATCTGACCAATTGTTTTATAGACTAGGTCACTGGTGCTTCCTGCTTTCATTTTTGCTTGTAAGCAGGAATCAGGAGGATAGAATTATGGTCAGATTTGCCAAATGGAGGGCAAGGGAGAGCTTTGTACGTGTCTCTGTGTGTGGACTTTTTTTCCCCTCTGGTTGCACATTTAACATGCTGATAGAAATTTGGTAAAACAGATTTAAATTACCCTACATTAAAATCCCCGACCACTAGGAGCACTGCCCCTGAATGAGCGGTTTCCTGTTTGCTTATGGTGGAATTCAGCACATTGAGTGCTGTTTTAGTGCCAGCCTTGGTCTGTGGTGGTATGTAGACAGCTACAAAACATATAGATGAAAACTCTAGGTAGATAGTGTGGTCTACAGCTTATCATGAAATACTCTACCACAGGCAATCAAAACCTTGAGACTTCCTTAGATATTGTGCACTAGCTATTGTTTACAAATATGCATAGGCCTACCGCCGTGGGGGCTGCTGTTCTGTCCTGCTGATAGTGTATAACCTGCCAGCTGTATGTTCTTAATGTCGTCGTTCAACCACGACTCTGTAAAATATAAGATATTACAGTTATTAATGTCCCGTTTGTAGGGTATATGTGCTTTCAGTTGATCCCATTTATTTTATAGCAATTGAATGTTGGCTAGAAGAACGGAAGGCAAGGACAGATTAGCCACTCATCACCTGATCCTCACAAGGCATCCTGATCTCTTTCCGCAAAACCTAAGTTTCCTTTTTCAGCCATTCACAGGGATCTGGTCGGGTATCTGTAGTATATCCCTTGCGTCCGACTCTTTGAAGAAGAACTCTTCGTCCAATTTGAGTTGAGTAATGCCAGTTCTGATGTCAAGAAGCTCTTTTCGGTTGTAAGCAGTAACATTATGTACAAAACAAGTGACGAACAACGCGAAAAAACAAACAAAATAGCATGGTTGGTTAAGAGCCGATAAGATGGCAGCCCTCTCCTCTGGCGCCATCTTGTCAGCGAATCAGCATTCAGGGCTCGAACCATCCAGTTCATAAAAGCATTTGTACTACGTACATACCATTCTGTATTGACATGATTGGTGGGATGTCTGGTTCAAGAATGAGTTATGCTGCTAAACTGTTAATTGTTTTTCTCTACACCACAGGATCCACTGTGGTAGATAGCAGAGAAATAAAACAACAGCATGTCATCGTGTTGGCCAAAGCTGCCGTTATATTTGGCTTCACAGCACACAACCAGAACACTTCTCAACAAGAGCACTTGTTCAACGATCCCCAATCTGAGACACTACAACTGTGGAAAGAATCCGTCCAGGAGGAGAGTAGCAATCACTGGAATAGGGCTTGTCTCTCCTCTCGGCACAGGGACGACTCTACCTTGGAACCAGCTGATTAGTGGTGCCAGTGGGATCGTCGCCCTCGACTCTGAGATGTATAAGACAGTCCCCTGTAAAGTGGCAGCCATGGTGCCCCGAGGAGACGGAGAGGGCCAGTTCAAGGATGAGAGATTTGCCACGCGTGGGGAGATCAACAGTATGTCACCAGCCACTGTCATGGCTCTCGGTGCCGCCCAGCTGGCACTGGAGGATTCTGGGTGGTATCCCAGCAGCCCTGAGGAGCAGCTGACCACAGGGGTGGCGGTGGGGATGGGCATGGTTTCTCTGGACGAGATCGCCAAGACGTCGGCCATCTTCCAGGCGAAAGGTTACAGTAAGGTCAGTTATGGGGTCCGCTGAAGTGTGCTGTGGTGCTTCCAATCTCTCAGATGTGTGTGTGTGGCAGGGTTGGTAGGTAGGAGTGTGTCCTATTTGCAGAGCAGGGTTGAGAACAGACTGCAATTTTTTTTTAAAGATTTAATAAAAGTTGTATTGTATTTTTATTCAAGGTCAGCCCCTTCTTTGTGCCTCGTATCCTGGTCAACATGGCTGCCGGTCACATCAGCATCAAGCACAAACTGAAAGGTCCCAACCACGCCGTTTCCACCGCCTGCACCACTGGAGCCCATGCCCTCGGTGATGCAGCCAGGTTCATCGCCCACGGAGATGCCGTCGCCATGGTAGCGGGTGGGACAGAAGCCTGCGTGGGACCTCTGTCAATCGCGGGGTTCGCCAGGGCGAGGTCAGGCTTGACGATCCCAGGATATTTTTGTTGTTTGTTCGTGTTATTGTTGTTAGTAAAGATCTAGTCTGTCCTTTGATCAATTCTATGCTATTTGTATGTTCATGGATTTCAGTTTGTATTGACTACTATGCGAGTGACATTCAACTTGAACTTTTACTTGAAGGGCTCTGAGTACCCACTGGAACGACCAGCCCAGGCTGGCATCGCGGCCCTTCCACCCAGAGAGGGATGGGTTTGTGATGGGTGAAGGGTCTGCGGTGGTGCTCCTGGAGGAGTGGGAGCATGCTGCGGGGAGAGGGGCCAGGGTGTATGCTGAGGTGCTGGGGTACGGCCTGTCAGGGGACGCCAGCCACATCACAGCCCCCACTGCTGATGGAGACGGAGCCTTCAGGTAGTAGTCATGGATGGGGTTTATAGCACTCTTTCACCAGGTGCTTACTATTTGTGTTAGGAGTTAAGGAACCATTGATGTACTGTAGGTTGTACCATTATCTATCAGCTTGACCATGAGATAAATATTTGTAATTTTCTTTTAGCCTGTTTCAAAATGGTTCTGACTTTTTTAAATGAAATGGTGAACATATTTGAAGTCATGACATTTTTACAGTCCATTTTCATTCCCCTCCTGATCTCTTCCAGGTGCATGTCTGCAGCACTCCGAGACGCCGGTGTGGAGCCAGCCCATGTGACGTACGTGAACGCACACGCCACCTCTACACCACTAGGTGACGCTGCAGAGAACGCCGCCATCAAGAGACTGTTCCAGCAGCACGCCGCCGCCCTGGCTGTCTCCTCCACTAAAGGGGCCACGGGGCATCTCCTGGGGGCTGCCGGGGCCCTGGAGGCAGCCTTCACTGCCCTGGCCTGTTACCACAGCACTTTGCCACCCACCCTCAACCTGGACCGCACCGATCCAGAGTTTGACCTGAACTATGTGCCCTGCACAGCACAGCATTGGAAGACCGAGGGCAGGCGGGTAGCTCTCACAAACTCTTTTGGGTTTGGGGGGACTAACGCGTCACTGTGTCTCGCCAGTGTCTGAAAAGCTTGTCTGAAGGATTCACTTCTTACTGGTTTTGTATTGATTTCACAACAGATTCTTTATAGATACCTAGTATTTCAGTTTCAAAATGTTCTCAATATTATATTGGGACATGTAATGTAAACATCGATCATACAATTCTGATCGAAGTTTCCATTTTCATCATTCAAATACAAATATGCTGTGTGTACTTGAATACAGTAGTATGTTTATTTATCACCAGCAGGTGGCACTGTCTCACATGGAGGCGACACTGGAGAGGCTATGGGTTATTACCTTTTATACAGACGGTTCAGCTCTAGCCCCTTGGCCTTTATTGTAATAGAAGGCTGTGCTGGTTGGTCATAAAGTGTAATTTCTCAAGATCCACCATGAGCATAAACATCAGTCACTCATTTGGGTCTCAAAAGCCTTGGTTTGTACTTTCTGTCCTCTAAAACAGGGTTTGTATTGGTGGAATTCAAAGGTTCTCAACCTGGGGTTCGGATAAACCAGGGGATACTTGGGAAGACGCATAGGAACATAGGCCTACTGGTATATTGCACATGAGGGGGTACTCCCGGGTTACCCCAGGCTGAGCAAAATGTAATTGCGGATACAGTAACTAAAGAGCAACTGGTGTAATTCTACAGCCCGATTTAGCACTGTTTATTGGAGGAATGATGCTCTAATGTTTCCAATAATCTTCTCTCTTTCTGAAAGTGCTTTAGTTTCGCTTGTTAAATCCGCACTGCATCCAATTAGAGCATTTTGTGTATTTTCTGGTAGGTAAGGGGTTCATCCATTCAGCCCTGTAAAATATATTCTAGATACTGTGGTGCCGGTTTCCGGGAAACAGATTAAAAAGCCTTGTCCTGGACTACAAATAGCTTTCAATGGAGATTCTCAGAGAAATTGTCAGGTAAAATGGCCTTCAATGTTTTGGGCTTTGTGTGAACAACATGTCATCAATACCGCAGACAAGAGAGGACTGGAGTGATGTGATCTAGGGGAAGGACATCTGGCCTTTTCTATGTACCAAATGGCACCCTATTTCCCTGAGCACCCTACTTTTGACCAGGGCCTATATGTGTGTGCTCTATAGGGAATAGGTTGCCATTTAGGACGCAAACATTATCCCAAGGGAGACAGAGAGGTAATGGGTAAAACATGGGGGGGAATAAGCTTTCACATTTTGTTACTCCTCTTCTCCATTCCGATGTGTAAAAGCAATACACAGTGCTAGTCGCTCTTTTATGAAAAAGAAAAACGGTGTTCTTGAACCAACCTGAGGGGGACGTGAAATGATTGCCGACCTGAGGGGGACGTGAAATGATTGCCGACCTGAGGGGGACGTGAAATGATTGCCGACCTGAGGGGGACGTGAAATGATTGTGTATGAAGGGTGATTTGGGGAGGGGGTGATCTCTTATCATCTTAATATTCCCTCTGGCTCACTGGATGGGGGTTGCTCAGTCTGAGGGAAAGCTACTATAAGTGTGATTGACTTGAAGAATAGAAGCAGACGAAGACAGTCCTTTTTCCCGCGTTCAAAACAACTGGGAACTGAAAAATACGAGGTCAAACATGACGTTTGAATTCCGGAATTCCGAGTTAGATGAACGATCAAATCGTTTTTTCCCAGTCTGTGCTTGTTTTTTTTGTTGCTGAGTTCCCAGTTGTTTTGAAAGTGGCAATAGAGAGGAAGACTACACATGAAGTACTAGCCTAGTAGTGTATTTCACTATAAATATTGACTGGTAAGAACGTCAGTTAATATGAACAAATGCAGGCTTTCTATCAATTTATTGGAAACGTACAAAACACTCTTCAGTGTATGAACTCACGAGTCATGACTGAAGTGAATAGCAGATGCAATATGTGAAAATAATTAGCATGATGAATTACAGGGGGATGTCTCTTTCTCAAGGCCATTTTTAGAGATGTTTTATTAACTTTTACAGGATGTCATCTTCCACTAATGAATAAATCAATTATTAATTTGCTTTTTAATTAGAAATGATTTTATATGGATACATGAGATGGGAAGCTTTTTTCTAGTTCGAAGGAAGGATATCCCTTGAACCTTTTTAGAGTTTCGTTTTTTACTTTAACAACTGATCTAACCCAGCAGCAAGTGCTGTTCTCAACGTTATTTGTGGAAATTAACCCCCTCCCCTGGCTATTGCTACATAATGAATTTGAGCGGAAGTATCTTGGAACGAGATTAGTGGAAAGTGGACATAATGCAGGCTATCAGACAAAATACAGTAAGAAAAGATTCACTGTAGGCAGTCTCATTCAGTAATGACCTGACATCCCCCTCAACGGCTGCCATTGCATTGCCATCCATCATGTATCAAAGTACTGACACACTGCAGTGTTGTGCGGTTATGACTGATTGTTGATCAAGAGATGCTAATGATCTATTCCAAGTATAGTATAGAAATGTGAGATCACAAGATCACAAATATGGTTTCCAATCGACTTTCCAAAGGTCCATCTGTTGTTTGTTGTTTTTTCTGATAGAGCAGAGCTGCAGCAAGTTTTAGGTCTCCTCATTCCATTCTGCAATGCTGCTTTTTGGTGCATGAAATTGGAGATTGACATTTACAGTTCCATTTGTTTTTATAGCGTTATACAAAAGGCTAGCTCCTGCCTACTGCCAGAAGTAGGTGTCCCTGCCTTCCCACCTCACGGCACTGGTACTGTAATACACTCACACTGCCAGTTATTTCACAGAACGGGAGGTGTTAAAACATTGACAGCTAGATGGAGGACCCAGAGTATGTAAATGATCTGTGGCGTACAGTAATTTCATCTTACAAAGATTTCTCTGCATAGCCTTTCTACTGTGAGTGGCAATCATCGAAGTGAACAGCTCCTCCGTTGATCTGTATGAACCCCCTACCTCCCCACTGTCACAAGCCTCTTCTGATTCCTCCCCCTTTGCCTATCGATACTGCCACAACCCGAGCACTGCACTAGGCCAGGGACAATTTCACCCTATTAATGATGATGATCCGATTCATTTTTTTCTCTCTCTTTTCTCCTCTCCATCCATGCTTTCCAATTAGGAGACATCCAAGCTGAATTGCGCTCACCATGGCAACAGAGTCGGCATGTATTCCCTTTGATATCAGGCAGAGCAGACTGACCGTCCCACAGGAGAGCAACTGGTTTTAGTTCATCTACAGACACACGTACGCATGCTAAAATTAGAGCTTCGCTCCCCCGGCTATAACTTGATGGCCGTTCGTTGGAGCCTATTGCTGGTTTAATGAGGGTCAATTTACAGTAGCACCTGATGTAAACGAATCACAACCACAGGCAGAGCCGTTTATATTCAGGTTAAAAGGCTCTGGAATATTATGACGAACTGGACACAGGGAGGGTGGAAGACCATGCACATTCTTCAAAAGACAGTTCAGATTATGACCTGTGTGTTAGCCTAGACATTTTTACTACAGCGTGGTAATGTATAGAGAGGAATATAAAAAATGGCCAGAGATGTGTTCCACTAACCTCATAAAGACACTAATGAACCGGGGCCTCCTGAGTGGCACAGCGGTCTAAGGCACTGCATCACAGTTTGATGCATCACTACAGACCCAGGCTGTGTCGCAGCCGGTGGTGACCGGAGGCGCACAATTGGCCCAGCGTCGTCCGGGTTAGGGGAGGGTTTGGCGGGCCGGGATTCCCTTGTCCCATTGCGCTCTAAGGACTCCTTGTGGCAAGCGGGCTCCTGCAAACTGACTGTGGTCGCCAGCTGGACGGTGTTTCCTCCGACACAGTGGTGCGGCTGGCTTCCGAGTTAAGCGAGCAGTGTGTCAAGAAGCAGTGCGGCTTGGCAGGGTCATGTTTCGGAGGACGCATGGCTCTCAACCTTCACCTGTCCCGAGTCCATAGGGGAGTTGCAGTGATGGGACAAGACTATAACTACCAATTGGCTATCACAAAAAATGGGGAGAAAAAGGAGTAAAAAAACAAAAGGGTTTTACAGTTTAGTGTGAGGCTCTGTTGCTGTGTCCCTGGGTAGTGTTTCCAAAACGGTGGGTAAGAACCCATTGGTCTCAGCAAGTTATTTTCCTCCTTTAATTAACAATGGCTTGGCTACAAACTGGTTTTGTTGACTTGATTGATTTTTATGTTTAAAAACACAAAGACGGTACATAAATTTTTACATACATGACAGGGATATCACAAACTCAGACTTATTGCCATTGTGGTCCCTGAACATTACGACATTACATAGATACAGACATTAACATGTACTTTATTGCCTGATCATTAGCCAGCTTTTTACATTATTTTTTAAATGAAGTTATGGTCTGCATGGCTTTGAGTGACTTGTATTTGTGCCACTCAACAGCGCTGGTATATTAAAAGGTGTGACTTTCAGGGTCACATGTAAACTCCAGAGGTGTTGGGTGGGTTGTTCTATTACCTCAGTGTTTCTCAATCCGTTTTGTACCAGGGACAGGCAAACTATGTAATCCTTCCTCCTTGGAGCACTACTGACTTAAACTAGAATAAAGCTGGATGAGAAACGCTTGTCTCCCTCTGCAGCTCCAATATTCCCAATGACCAGCCAATGGCATCAGTGAGAAGTCCATATGTGAGTTGGTAGCATAAACAGTAATTCATGTCCTGCAAAACAGATTTGATTGGCCAAACAGACGGCTGAACAAACCGTGCTCTCACGGGGCTATAGTGAATCATGTCCGACACATTAATGTTGTTGAACATCTGTTGAGTAGCAATACAAAGCAATATGTTTCCCTGACTTAGACTAGGTATACAGTCTTTACTCTTGGAGGTTCTTCAGCGAACAACCCACACCGATGATACTAAGCATATTAGTTTCCCCACGTAATGATCTGTGTTATATTTAGAACTGGACGTGACTGTGGAAGTATTTAGTTTAACTGGTAAGAGCATCAATTAAGGAAAGTATATTATACTGTGCATGCATTTTATGATCATTCAGTAGCTCTCTCTATCTTGTGTTCCTCAGAAACAGAGTGGTCCTTCCACCAATTCAGTGCCTTTTTGAGAAGTATATATATTGAAAGTCATTGTTTTGTTTTGTTGATTTTACTTAATTTGAACATTCTGTCATAAAGACCACATGTTCAACTTAATAAAAAAACATGTTTTCCCATCTCAAGGGGTTAAATAAAAAATGACTATAGTACGTGCCTATTGCGTGCCATATAAAGTAACATGGTTGACAATTTCTTCTTAAATCAGTCATAAATCCCCTTGTGACAGGGGAATGGAAACTTGTAGTGTGCAACAGGGAGTGGCAATTGAATGAAAGCTTCACCTAAAAAAGGTCATTGTTAAATCATTTCTAGCCTGTCTTTCTATGGGTAACAGGGTTTACATGTTACACTCAACCCTCTGTTTACCATCACAAAACATCAGAAATTGTCCAAAAAGAGTAGAAACAGCTCACCTGCTTTTACTCTATGATTTGAGTATTAGATGTTCAATGTTTATTTTGAATAAAAGTGTTTAAAAAAAGGAATAGTTTCACCATATTAAAAAGAGAGTTCAGTTCACATAACAGGGTTGACCTTAAAATGAAGGACAGATGCAGGGCTGGATTAAGAAATCATAGGCCCCGGGGCTTTGGTTTTTTTATTACCAGGTTAGAGCTTCCAAAACCCTTCTATGGATTATACTGTATGTCTATAGCCACAACGTAACAAGCTGTATATTTGGTGTGCATGCTGCCCAAACTGGCTTATCTGACTGTAGGCATACCGGTAACTGCCAAAATAAAGGAAACACTTAAGTAAATGAGGGATACAAAGCATATGATATGGTTTGGGGTACATTTTCCTAGCATGGTTTAGGTCCACTTGTAGAATCTATGCCAAGGTGCATTGAAGCTGTTCTGGCAGCTCATGGTGCTGCAACACTCTTTTAAGAGATGTTATGTTTCCTTAATTTTGGCAGTTACCTGTATGTGCTTGTGATAACTTAATGCGCGGTTGTTATTTTTTTTAAACTATTGATCCTCTGTGGCTAAATTATGCTCTCTATGTATACTCCTGTCCTGTTCAATGTAGTCCTCCTGTGTAATTTGATGTAGTTTCTGTCCTCTGCATGGTCTGACAGGTTCCACTGAAGGTGTTTATTTCACAGAATCAAGAAGAGTCTGTCTCCCCCTTCACCCCCGTCGTTGTGCTGCTGTAGATTACAAGGTTGTTCTTGGAAATAATACATTCAGTATAATACATACTCTGTTTCCTTAATTTGCTTCTCCACTATTCTCCCCTGTGTTTCCTTCCTTTAAGGACAGTTTATGACCTATGCTCTGTTAAGTGGCGTTATTTATAGCCTCGAGGTAGGAGGGTCCATCTCCATTCACTGATTTAGCAGGGATCAAAAAAGTTCAAGTTCCCCCTGAGCATTAGAAGCAATTTCCTGTCAAGCAGAAACCTCTGTTTTTCCACACCACACAATGGCCTTTGTCTATGAAGTGTAGGAGGCTTTTCACAGGTTTCTCAACATTCAAGGTTGTTATGGTTGTACATTTCCTCTGAAGCCTTCTCAGCTCTGTTATGAAACTCTAAAGTGACATATTATGGAACTTCTTGGTCAACAGTGATGTTTCTGTCTCCAAACCATGAAGTTGGAGTGCATTTTTTGTGTTCAAATATCAGACACATTGTCAGTTTTGTTATTGTTGCAATATAGCTACCATTTCTGACTTTTTCCCAAGGACAGGAAAAGGTGTTGACTCTACTTTAAGTACAAAAAAAGAGGGGGGAGAGAGAGTTTCTTTAGAGGAGCAGAGAGCTGTTTTATTGCGTGATTCTTTTGTTATTTTTCCTGGGAAGTGTGTTGCATCTCATTCCCTCTGCATATCTCATTCTACATTTTCCTTATCCATCATTCCCATCGCTTCACGATCTCTTACTGGTGTCTCCTTTCCCGTTCAATGTCTCATTCATTCCCCTCTCCCTCATCCTCTCTCTGGGACAGTTCCAATGGGTGTGTGTGTGTGTGTGTGTGTGTGTGTGTGTGTGTGTGTGTGTGTGTGTGTGTGTGTGTGTGTGTGTGTGTGTGTGTGTGTGTGTGTGTGTGTGTGTGTGTGTGTGTGTGTGTGTGTGTGTGATAGAAATGAATTCTTGGTACCTGTTGAGATGTTTAGCTCAGAGAGAGGCTGTTGTTTAGACTTGTTGCAGAGTTTGTGTTCAGTTTCAATGTGAATTGAATCATCTACAAGGACAACCACTCCTCAGCTAGTTAATAATAATAATATTTTATTTGGCAGATGCCTTTTAGGACACTAGGCCTACAAGTCCAGTTCATAAAATCAAGTGCATATTTGTATGTGTAACTGTTAAGATTAGATCCCGCCAGGTCTGTCGCTGGTCACCTGACCAACAAATCACCTCCTCTACATATGCACCTAGGAAACATGATATCCGAGATTAACAGCACCTATTTCCATGCATATTCCCTCCGATCTAGCCATTGGAGATTCATATGAGATCCATTGGAAAAATTGTCCCATGGCATTTTAATGACCTGAGGCTAGAACAGCAGTGCTTGACTTGAGCCGGTGCTCACTGGTACAGAGTATAGAGACACCCTGAGTTTTCTACGGCCTGAGTACCGCCACCTCATAGAACATTGCCACTAAAGTTAAAATGAGTCCCGTACACCCTTTTCATTCCATCCACTTGAAGCCCTTGCTAACATGGAGTAAGGGTAAGGGTGGGGGGGTGTGGAAGAACAGAAGGGCAGAGTACAGAGAGAGAGAACAATGAGAAGTGAGAATAATTCCCAAAGAAGAATCTTGGAGCTCCTGTGGATTCTGGAGTCACAGAGTGGTTAGATAAATGTCCTCATCCCTGTTAAGTCCTTTCTTAGCTGGATGGGAACAACTTCCCGAAAATAACCCATGGACAATTATGCTATCTCCTTAAAGATTACTGGAATCCTTCTCTCTAAAATACAAGAGTTTTCCAGAGTTGGATGAATTACCCTCAAATACCATGTTTGCTGAATATGTGAAATATGGGTTTTGACAGATGAATTTATGTAGAAATGTGGAATTACTAGCCATTTAATGAATTCCTCTGGTGGAAGGCATGAGAAGGAAATGTAATATTCTGAGTCAGAATGCTACTGGTTCTGTATAGTGGAGCATCCCTCTCCATCCATGTCTGTGAAGGCTGTATCTAGACTATGTTTTATACATGAGAAGCCTGGCTTGGATGAAGGATTCTACTTATAATGAAGAGAACATCAAAATGCTGACATTTAAAGCAGAGACCTTTCAAAGCCCTGCGTTCCGAGAGAGAGTGGCACGGGACTTGCAATGCATTCCAGGGAAGAGAGAGAGACCGAGACATCAACCCACTCTATCCCCGTTCCCCTCGTTGTTAAAAGAGCCCATCGTGTTTCAAACCTTACATTATAAAGAGGCAGAAAAAACTAGTGGATGAAAATGTGATGGACAATAACTTGGTTATTGGTTATCTCTCTTGGCAGAGAGAGAGAGAGAGAGACTTCATCAGACTTCTTAAATATATACAGGAGCCGGCACATCTCCTGAGCTCAGGCAAACCCCACAACCTTTATTTTGGGATTCAATGCATGGATACACATTTTTGATCGGAGTTGATTTGCAGAAAAACAATTACATATTGTAGTTATTAGTGAGTGCAGTACTGTGTATCGTTTGATTGATTAAACAATTGTGGCAGACAGCTGTGAGGGTGAGAGACATGACCTCACTCTTGTTGTGAATAACAAAATATTGAATCTGTATTGAGCGTCTGTACATTTGTTTGACAGGCATGCAACAAGCAACTTGAGGTCTCTACTGTACATACGATCAACTGGACACGCTAGGTTAGGTCTATATGGGACTACTGGCTGCTGACACTACCGCTATTAACTCTGGTTCACTTCATTTAGTGCCATTGATATTTACATCTATAGTCAACCTCTTTCTCCTCCCTCTCTTCCTCCCTCACCTCATCTGTTCCTCCCTTCTCTACCCTCACCTACTCCTTCTCCTACTCCTCCATCCTCATCCACCTCCCTGGTCATCCCCCTGTCTCATCCTCCTCATCCATTTTGACACCACACTCCACAAAGCAAGTCCTGCAGGCTCCAGTTTCATCTTATCTTGATTATTGTCCAGTCATATGGTCAAGTGTGGCAAAGAAAGACCTAGTGTAGTTAAGCCTCAGCTGGACCAGAACAGAGCAGCACGTCTTGCTCTTCATTGTAATCCGAGGGCTGATATTAATACCACGTATGCCAGTCTCTCTTGGCTAAGAGTTGAGGAAAGACTGACTGTGTCACTTCTTTTTATAAGAAACATTGTGTTGGAAATTACAAATCGCTTGCATAGTCAATTTACACACAGCAGTGACACACACTTACTCCACCAGACATGCCACCAGAGGTCCTTTCACAGTCCCCAGATCCAGAACAAATTCAAGGAAGCACCGTATTATACAGAGCCATGAGTACATGGAGATCCCATCTAGAGCGCAATTGAACAGCAAACCTGGTTTCAAAAAACAAATAAAGCAACGCCTCTCTCCCATCTGACCTACTTTTTGTATGTATGTACTGACATGTGTAACTGATACATGAACACAAACTACATGTTAATGTTTTTAAATGTAAATTTTTAAGTCTATTGTCTGTAATGTCTTTTTTCGTTATGTGTTGGACCCCAGTAAGACTAGCTGTCTCCATTGGCTAATGGGGATCCTAATACATCAAATGAAAATCTCCACACTTCACACTCAATGTGACATTGACAACAGTGAGGACCCAAGGGCATACATCTGTTGGTCAATTCAAAGACAGTAATTGGCTGATCTAACCTTGAACACATCTCAACATTGAATGTATCAGTGAATATGATTATAAAAGGATGAAAGGACTGAGGGATGGAGAGAAGGAAGAATGAAATGAAGTGGGATAGAACAACGGGGTGTTTTTAGGGATGGGGGATGGAGAGAAGGAAGAATGAAATGAGAAGGAGGGATAGAAGGAAGGAGGGATGGATGCAGAGAGGGACAAGGAATGGAGGGAAGAAGAGGTAGAAGGAAGGAGTCATGGAGGGAAAGGAGGGATTAAAGGAACGAGAGAGCCCAGCTGCAATTTACAGTGCACTCAGTCAATGCAGACAGAGATTACAAAATGATATGGAGGAAAGAGAACGTCCCGATCCTGGCAAACTACAGAAACCGTCAAACATGACACAGACAAGTGGCTACACAAACACAGCGACAAGTGGCTACAATCTAGGGTTATGATTCCAAGGTCAGTGATTCTCTTCATAATATCCACGAGGTCCCAGACAGACAGACTGGGGATGAAGATGTTTAAAAGGAGAGGCTTCGGAGTCACTGACCACATCCCAAATGGCACCCTATTCCCTATGGGCCCTGGTCAAAAGTAGTGCACTATAAAGGGAATATGGTGCCATTCGGGACGAAGACAGTGACTCAATCTGATGTGGCACAGAGCAGGGAGAAATAGGCCATTTGAACAGATCTAATACAAACGCAAAATGGTAATTACCTTATCCACTGAGATTAGATAGCACTCTGCCATGCAGATGAGGAGGAGAGATAAAAACTATGGGCCGTTCTATGTCAATTTAATTTGATCCTCTCTCTGGCTAATAGAGTAGATCCAGTGTATTTAATTTAAGTGTATGCTTTCTAAGTCATCAGTTAAGTTCTGTCTAAGCACTTCAAATGCTAGCTTTCAGGCTTTTGAGGAACCATGCATAGAGATTGGGTTTGTTCTTAGCTGTGCACACAGAAATGGGTTCTCTCTCCATCCTTGTTAGAAGGTATAAATTGTTGAGGTCATTCAATGAGCCAGCCACAGAGTTCTTCTCAACAGGAGTACTGCAGCCCATAGTCCACCATTAAGTAAAATTGAGATGTTTAATTTAACTAGGCATGTCAGTTAAGAACAAATTCTTATTTACAATGGACAGCCAAACCCGGACAGCACTGGGCCAATTGTTCTCCGCCCTATGGGACTCTCAATCACGGCCGGATGTGATACAGCCTGGATTTGAACCAGGGACTGTAGTGAGGCCTCTTGTGCTGAGATGCAGTGCATTAGACCGCTACACCACTTGGGTTTAGTGAACCAAACTCACATGAATTGCTTTGCCTCACATGTGAAGACTTCCCTTAGTTCTCCAAGCAAATACCTAACCCATTCTGCTGTGGCATGCAGATCACCCAGGTTGTTGAATGGACTTGTAGAACAGTCTTACTGTACAAAACTCATCAACTCTCCCTCTACGCAGATGTTCTTGCAGCTTACGCTGGCACTGGGCCTTTGAGCTGGATAGGAAAATTTGCCACATCTATAGGGATTTCCCCCTCCCAGTGTAGAAGCATGAAGAAGAGGAATCGGTCTTTCCACTCCCTCCACATGAGGAATCATAGGACATTTCTCCAATTGTCACGTCTACTCCCAGTTTACTCATTATTACGCACACCTGCCACCATCGTTACGCGCACCTGTGCTTCATGACACTCACCTGGACTCCATCACCTTCCTGATTACCTCCTCTATATCTGTCACTCTCGTTGGTTCTTTACCCAGGTGTTATTGACTCTGTTTCTTGTTTAGTTCCGTGTTCGTTTATTTACTAAATGTTCTTGTTCCCTGATTATTAGTGTCCACGGTGCACCAATAAGTTTCCCTTAGTCACTTACTATTGCTAAGTATGTATTGGCTCTACAAATAAAGTGAATATCACTCGAGATGTTTCAGATTCATTAGAAAAGTCCCCACACCAATTTCAAACACACAGTATCATCATATTAGTCTGTATCTGGTACAAAAGCCAGAAGACACTAATGGAATATGTTGTTAAACTTTATTGTGTTAACTTGATTGTGTATTAACCCATTATCACACTCTCAATGATGAACTTCTATATTGAGTTCAAAGGCACTTAAATCTTCTGTCTTGCCCATTCACCCTCTGAATGGCACACACACAATCCATGCCTCAATTGTCTCAAGTCTTAAAAATCCTTCTTTAACCTGTCTCCATCCCTTCATCTAAAATGATTGAAGTGGATTTAACAAGTGACATCAATAAGGGATTATAGCTTTCACCAGGATTCACCTGATCAGTCTACAACGTCATGGAAAGAGCAGGTCTTCCTAATGTTTTGTACGTGCAGTCTATATGAAATGACAGGCTTGAGAAAATGATTTCTTGAGGGCTTAAACATTTCAATTGAGGAATTATATGTATTGGTAACCATTACATGGCAATTGAGAAATTATAGGCCCATCTCATGACATTTAAATAAACATTATCTGTGTTGCGTCCAGAGTTTGCTCGCTGTGGTTACCCAGAAAGGCTAATGGCCTGATAGATATGCTTAACAGGTAATATACCTAACCATTCATCCTTCTTTCACCTCCAAATCATCCATCAGATAACGTCTTATTGGCTGGAAATAATTAAACACTCAGTATGCAAATTACCGTAACAAAACATAACCTTTTAATGGCGAAAAGGACAATGTCTCTTGTCGTGGAGGCAGCTAGACCCAATCAAATGAATCACTGGATGATTTGTGTGTGGTTGATATACCTCAGCTCATCACTAACTGCTTATTATGTGTAAAGGACTGTTGCATGTAAATACAGTGCCTTCGGAAAGTATTCATACCCTTTGACTTATTCCAAATGTTGTTGTGTTACAGTCTGAATTTCTCTCACCCATCTACACACAATACCCTAAAATGACAAAGTAAAAACATGTTTTGGATTTTTACAAATTTGTTGATTATGAAATACAGAAATATCTAATTTACATAAGTATTCACAACCCTGAGTCAATGCACCTTTGGCAGAGATTACAGCTGTGAGTCTTCCTGGGTAAGTCTCTAAGAGATTTCAACACCTGGATTGTGCAACATTTGCCCATTATTCTTTCAAAATTCTTCAAGGTCTGTCAAATTGGTCATTGATCATTGCTAGGCAACCATTTTCAGGTCTTGCCATAGACCTTTAAAGTAGATTTAAGTAAAACCTGTAACTCGGCCACTCAGGAACATTCACTGTCTTTTTGGTAATCTACTCCAGTGTAGATTTAGCCTTGTGATTTAGGTTATTGTCAGTGAGTGGACTGAACCATGTTTTCCTCTAGGATTTTGCCTGTGCTTAGCTATATTTCATTTCTTTTATATCCTGAAAAACTCCCCAGTCCTTAATGATTACAAGCATACCTATAACACAATGCAGCCACCACTATGCTTGAAAATATTGAGAGTGGTACTCAGTAATGTGTTGTGTTGGATTTGCTCCAAACATAACACTTTGTATTCTGGACAAAAATGAATAGCTTTGCCACATTTGTTGGAGTATTAGTGTCTTGTCTCAAACAGGATGCATATTTTGGAAAATTTCAATTCCGTTCAGGCTTCCATCTTTTCACTCTGTCAATTAGGTTAGTATTGTGGAGTAACTACAATGCTGTTGCGCCATCATTAGTTTTCTCCTATCGCAGCCATTAAACTCTGAAACTGTTTTAAAGTCACCATTGGCCTCATGGTGAAATCCCTGAGAAGTTTCCTTCCTCTCCGGCAACTTAGTTAGGAAGGACTTTGTAGTGACTGGGTGTATTGATACACCATCCAAAGTGTAATTAATAGCTCCACCATGCTCACAGGGTTATTGAATGCCTGTTTATTCTTATTTTTACCCATCTACTACGGTAATAGGTTTCCTTCTTTGCGAGGCATTGGAAAACCTGTCTGATGTTTGTGGTTGAATCTGTGTCATAACAAGGGGGTTGAATACTTATTGACTCAAAACATTTTGACTTCCCATTTTTTATTATTTTTTGTAAACATTTCTATAAACATAATTCCTCTTTAACATTATGGGGTTATTGTTTGTAGGGCTCTGGCTGGGCCACTCAAGGACATTCAGAGACTTGTCCTGAAGCCATTCCTACGTTGTCTTGGCTGTGTGCTTAGGGCTGTTGTCCTGTTGGAAGGTGAACCTTCGCCCCCAGTCTGAGGTCCTGAGCTCTCTGGAGCAGGTTTTCATCAATGATCTTTCTGTACTGTGCTCTGTTCATCTTTCCCTCGATCCTGACTAGTCTCCCAGTCCTTGCCGTGGAAAAACATCCCCACAGCATGATGCTGCCATCACCATGCTTCACCGTAGAGATGACATTGGCCAGGTGATGAGCGGTGCCTGGTTTCCTCTTGATGTGATGCTTGGCATTCAGGCCAAAGAGTTCAATCTTGTTTTCATCAGACCAATGAATCTTGTTTCCCATGGTCTGAGAGTCCTTTTCTGTCAACTGTGGGACCTTATATAGACAAGTATGTGCCTTTACAAATCATGTCAAATCAATTGAATTTACCGCAGGTGGACTCCAATCAAGTTGTAGAAATATCCCAAGGATGATCAGTTGAAACAGGATGCACCTGAGCTCAATTTCGAGTCTCATAGCAAAGGGTCTGAATACTTATATAAATAAGGTATTTCTGTTTTTGGTTTTTTTCTACATTTGCTAAAATGTCTGAAAACATGTTTTCGCTTTGTCATTATGGGGTATTGTGTGTAGATTGATGAGGAAAAACATTTGTTTAATCAATTTTATAATATATATGTGTATAATAATACGTAACAATATGTGTAAAAAGTGAAGGGGTCTGAATACTTTCCGAATGTAATTTTAAACTCTACACATGGTTGCCTGGCCAGGCTATGACCAAACTCAGAAGTTACTTGATGTCATGTGGTGTCTGGCCCCCAGGGAATCTCTAGGGCCCCACATGTCATCGTCACAGTTGGGTGTCTCCAGTCCTGAACATCCAGTGAGTGAGTGCCTGCCTGTTGTGTGAGAGAGTGAGGGCGATCCTGCTTGGCCAACATGGGCATGGTGGCTGGTGGCCACCATGGCCATTTAACATATACAGTTCCCTTCAGATTCCCCTGACAGTCACGTGGCAGTGTGACAACTTCATGTGACTCATAAATACCATTGTAAATGTGGGTTACACAGTAAGTACCATGGTAAATGTGGGCTACACAGTAAGTACCATGGTAAATGTGGGCTCCTGATCACATTATGTAGGCTACCTGTAGGCCACTTGCTGTGTGAGCAGACTCATAGTCACAGAAAAGTCTTTCATTATAGGATATTTTCAAATGCGGACCAATGTGATAGACTACAATTCAAACCTGAATGACTGAAAGAGCAATATTTTGGATGATATTTCTACCATTGACTGATTGAAGTGTTATGCAGATAGAGTGGGATGACTGACCGCGGACACAAATCAAATCAAATTGTATTAGTCACATGCTTCGTAAATAACAGGTGTAGACTAACAGTGAAATGCACCAACAATTTGTCTTACCTCAACAGCTCTCCTTTTAGTTTCACGACGATGCAAAAGACCGAACGTATCTGATGATATATTACAAGTGGATTGAATTAGTCAGACGAACCCAACAGACACTGAGGCAACACCTATTGTCTGACTGACCGTTCATCCCCGCGCGCGCTCCGGGTGAACACTGTCGCCTTCAGTGCTCGTCTCGCAAACCCCTCCCTTGCCAGCTTGAGCTCAGTCACACTCCTTTCACGTTCAATACCGAGCAGCAACAAGCAATTGTAAAAATGTGAATTTCAACTGCGCTATTCCAACAATTTTGACGAGGATTGGAAACTACTGGAGAAGGAAGATTGCGTTGGAACGATCCGTTAAGAATGTTAAAGTCGGAAATTGAGAGACTGACGGTTGTTTTTATTGCAGGTGAGAATGGAAACATATGTTGCCTGTTGCTCCGCAGCTCCGCTATACGCGCAGCACACACACATACGTATGTATGAGCTAATTTTCATCCTGGCTTTCCACCTTTCTTTTTCTTTTCAGTTGGTGATTGTTGTTAGTCAGATTATGGGGGGAAAAAGGAAAATAGATGGGTTTGGGGTCGTTATATATATCATTTTTGGGGGTTATTTCAAAATCCACCATGTTTTAAATTAATATTATTATTCATGTATCATGTGACGATTCAATTTGTTGCTTCACAGCTACATTGATGTTCTCTGATCACTCAAATATTGTTTATTGTAGGTAGGTATATCGAATGTATTGTTATTACTCTATTAGAATAATGGTATTATAGGATACCTGCAATAACATAGCTGTTATGTCCTTGGTAAATACTTGAACATGACATAGTTCCATGGATGACATCTTTACATGAATGCCGCAATGAAATACTGTAGTTTAATCATGGCAGTGATTTTTTTACATGTAGAAAATAACAGCTGCGCGGGTCAGAAAAGGGGAGCCGGGTACTCTGTAGTACGTCGCATTCAGGCGCCGAGCTCGAGAGCAGGGTTAACGGTTGATGTTTGAGCCACGGAGTGCGCTATAGGAAGAAATTCACCTTGATGACGAGCAGGCTCACACTGCGGGGTGTCCTCCTTATCATTAGTGTTCATTAGTGTTCATATGGAAATTGTTCAGCAGATGTTCACTCATGATATCATATCAAAACTCATACTATAATAATATAATCTTGGAATATAATAATGATAATATATACATATAGGCCTACCTAAAAAGTTTACAACTTTGTGTATGCTTGGCTACTCATAAATCATATACTTTACCGTGGGGCATGGTTTATTTGTTTGGGAAATGCTATGCCATGCCGTTTATAACACTTGCAGACTATTTTGTTTGAGGAATAGCTTGGCTATTATTTGCTCAGGCCCATTTCTATGGTAATTCGAAATCCCCAGATCCAGCTCAAGACTATTTGCATAAATAGTTCATCCTTAATAATGATGTTTATTTAATTATCACAAAATGTATCAAGTGATGTAGGACTATATGGGTCAAGAAAACACAGTAGGTAAGTCCGCTTTAGGTCTAAATTTGCATCCCAAATTGCACCCCATTTCCTATGTAGTGCACCACAGCTCTGGTAAAAAGTAGTGTACTATGTATGGAATAGGGTGCCATTTTGGATGCATCCACATCTTTGTTGAATTTCATGTTGATGCTATCCCATAAATATGGCCTTGACAGGAACATGCAACTTAAGTAATAGAATGGCCATATGCTATGATAAATGATAGAAATAGGGCCACGTTGTGTCAAAATACATTTCAACTTCAAATCTTGGACCAATCAAATTACTCTGCCTTTAAATACAATGATGGTGTACATCACATTTCTCTAAGACCTGTGTAGTAGCACTAATTATTACAGTAATAACAGTAATGTTACATAATATTCTAGTGATTGTTTTGTAAATGTATAGTACAATTGACATCATTTATTCTCTGACCTTATGGTAGGGTCATATCCAAGAGATATCTTATTGAACTTTGGACCATTCATTTGTCTTCAGGCTAAATAGTTCCAGTCTGACAGTGTTTTGCGATGGATGACTTTATTTTTCTTTACTACATGATTCATCCTTACTGCCATGTTGAGATTTGTCATCGGAAATAGCCTCACATGTAAGCTTTGGTTGACATCCCTGGAAGTCAAAGCTCTTACAAATCAAATTAAATGTTATTTTTCACATGCGCTGAATACAACAGGTACAACAGGAGACCGCATTGTGAAATGCTTACTTACAAGCCCATTGGGGAGAAAATGATTGAGCAGCCACTACATAGCCTAAGTGCTATTTACAAAGCCCATGCATGATTGTAGTTGATTGGGAGTCCCTCCCAGTTCTAGAGTGCGTGCTAGATTGTGATTTACAGACCAATTTACACTGAACAAAAATATAAATGCGTCATGTTTGCATTTTTGTAATTTAGCAGACATTCTTATCCAGAGTGACTTACAGTGGGGCAAAAAAGTATTTCGTCAGCCACCAATTGTGCAAGTTCTCCCACTTAAAAAGATGAGAGAGGCCTGTAATTTTCATCATAGGTACACTTCAACTATGACAGACAAAATTAGAGAAAAATCCAGAAAATCACATTGTAGGATTTTTTATGAATTTATTTGCAAATTATGGTGGAAAATAAGTATTTGGTCAATAACAAAAGTTTATCTCAATACTTGGTTATATACCCTTTGTTGGCAATGACAGAGGTCAAACGTTTTCTGTAAGTCTTCACACACTGTTGCTGGTATTTTGGCCCATTCCTCCATGCAGATCTCCACTGTATGTTTCCCCCAAACTGGTTCCCCATGGGAATTGAACCCACAACTCTGCCATTGCAAGCGCCATGCTCTACCTACTGAGCCACACGTGACCTTTTTTCATGCTCTGAAACAAAAGATCACAGAAATTGTCCATTTGCACAAAAAGTGTATTTCTCTACAATTTTGTGCACAAATGTGTTTACATCCCTGTTAGTGAGCATTTATCCTTTGCCAAGATAATCCATCCACTTGATAAGTGTGGCATACACAGAAGATGATTAACCCCCTAGAGTCGATTGACGCACCGGTATGTCAATCTAAGTTACATAACAAAAAAATCCCCATCAAAATCCATCAGTTTAAACTAGAGATATCTGCTTTTATTGCATTGGATGCATCTCAATCCACAGCATCCTCCAGTGTAACACTTCCTCATCTGTGGTGAAAAGTGGCAGAGCTAGAGCGGTGTTTGTCAGACCATGAGACATCCCGAAAATTGGTAAATCATGTAAACGAACCCCACAAGTGTCACGGGACTCATCTGAAGGTAACCGGTCCCAGTTTTAAAAAACAAATGGAAGTACAGTGCATTTGGGCAGTATTCAGACCCCTTGAATTGTTCCATGTTTTGTTACATTACAGCCTTTTTCTAAAATGTATTCAATCGCTTTCCCCCTCATCAGTCTACACACAATACCCCATAATGACAAAGCAAAAACAGGGTTTTAGAAATTTTTGCAAATGTATTCAAAATAAAAAATTGAAATATCACATTTACATAAGTATTCAGATCCTTTACTCAGTACTTTGTAGAAGCACTTTTTTTTACCAGCGATTACAGCCTCAAGTCTTCTTGGGTATGACGCTACAAGCTTGGCACACCTGTATTTGGGGAGTTTCGCCCATTCTTCTCTGCAGATCCTCTCAAGTTCTCAGGTTGGATGGGGAGTGTCGCTGCATAGCTATTTTCAGGTCTTTCCAGAGATGTTCGATCGGGTTCAAGTCTGGACTCTTACCCCGAAGCCACTCCTGCGTTCTCTTGACTGTGTGCTTAAGGTCGTTGTCCTGTTGGAAGGTGAACCTTCACCCCAGTCTGAGGTCCTGAGTGCTCTGAAGCAGGTTTTCATCAAGGATCTCACTGTACTTTGCACCGTTCATCTTTCCATCGATCCTAACTAATCTCCCAGTCCCTGCCACTGAAAAACATCCCCACAGCATGATGCTGCCACCACCATGCTTCACCGTAGGGATGGCATTGGCCAGGTGATGAGCGGTGCCTGGTTTCCTCCAGACGTGATACTTGGCATTCAAGCCATAGAGTTCAATCTTGGTTTCATCAGACCAGATAATCTTGTTTTTCATGGTCTGAGAGTCCTATGGGTGCTTTTTGGCAAACTCTAAGCTGGCTGTCATATGCCTTTTAATGAGGAGTGGCTTCCGTCTGGTCATTCTGCCATAAAGGTTTAATTGGTGGAGTGCTGCAGAGATTTTTGTCCTTCTGGAAGGTTCTCCCATTTCCACAGATGAACTCTGGAGCTCTGTCAGAGTAACCATCGGGTTCTTTGTCACCTAACTGACCAAGGCCCTTCTACCCCAATTGCTCAGTTTGACCGGGTGGTCAGCTCTTGGAAGAGACTTGAAGGTTCCAAACTTGGAGGTGGAGGTCACTGTGTTCTTGGGGACATTCAATGCTGCAGATTTGTGCCTCAACACAATCCTGTCTTGACACACAACACAATGCCTCAAGTTGAATGTCTCAAGTTAAATGTTAATTTCTCTACCATAAGTTGCCTAAAACATAGTTTTAAGAGAATTTGGCAGTATGTCCAACCAGCCTCACAACCGTAGACCACGAGTAACCACACCAGCCCAGGACTTCCACATCCAGCGTCTTCGCATGTGGGATCGTATGAAACCAGCCACTCAGACAGCTGATGAAGCTGTGGGTTTGCACAACCAAAGAATGTCTGCACAAACTGTCAGAAATAATCTCAGGGAAGCTCATCTGTGTGCTCGTCGTGCAGTTCGGCGTGGTAAAAGACTTCAGTGGGCAAATGCTCACCTTCGATAGCCACTGGCATGCAGGGGAAGTGTTGTCTTCACGGATTAATCCCGGTTTCAACTGTACTGGGCAGATGGCAGACAGCGTGTATGGTGTCGTGTGGGCAAGCGGTCTGCTGAAGTCAACGTTGTGAACAAAGTGCCCCATGGTGGTGGTGGGGTTATGGTATGGGCAGGCTTAAACTACGGAGAATGAACACAATTGCATTTTATCGATGGCCATTTGAATGCACAGAGATACCGTGACGAGATCAGCATGATAATGCATTGCCACATGTCGAAAAGGTCTGTACCCATCAAAGCTGAAAATGTCCCAGTTCTTCCAAGGCCTGCATACTCACCAGACATGTCATGCATTGAGCATGTTTGGGATGCTCTGGAGAAACATGTATGACAGCATATTCCAGTTCCCACCAATATCCAGCAACTTCACACAGCCATTGAAGAGGAGTGGGGTAACATTCCACAGGCCACAATTAACAGTCCGATCAATTCTATGTGAAGGAGATGTGTCGTGCTGCATTTTATTTTTTTATTTTTTTTTACCTTTATTTAACCAGGCAAGTCAGTTAAGAACAAATTCTTATTTTCAATGACGGCCTATGAACAGTGGGTTAACTGCCTGTTCAGGGGCAGAACGACAGATTTGTACCTTGTCAGCTCGGGGGTTTGAACTCACAACCTTTCGGTTACTAGTCCAACGCTCTAAACACTAGGCTACCCTACCGCCCCATGAGGAAATGAGGAAAATGGTGGTCACATCAGATAATGACTGCTTCTCTGATCCATGTCCCTACCTTTTTTTAAAGTTATCTGTGGCCAACAGATGCATATCTGTATTCCCAGTCACGTGAAATCCATAGATTAGGGCCTAATTTATTTATTTTAGTTGACTGATTTCCTTAGATGAACTTTAACTTAACTTTAAAATCTTAGACATTGTTACATGTTGCATTTAGATTTTTGTTCATGGGTAATTGCATTTAAAAATCAGATTTTTGTAAAGATTGCTCTTTTTCCAGTAATGGAGGATTGCTCTTTTTCCAGTAATGGTAAAAAAATCCATTGCCCAGCCCCCACCCCTTAAAATTGTATGATGACAGATATTTATTTTACAAAAATCCAAGTTTACATTGATGACATGATACACTACATGTATGGACCTCACTTTGTGCACGGTAGCATCGTCATGATGAAACAGGAAAGGGCCTTTCCCAAACTGTTGCCACAGAGTAGGAAGCACAGAATCATCTAGAATGTCATTGTATGCTGTAGCATTAAGATTTACCTTCACTGGAACTAAGGAGCCCGAACCACAAACAGCCCCAGACCATTATTCATCCTCCACCAAACTTTACAGTTGGCAGTATGTATTCGGGCAGGTAGTGTTCTCCTGGCATTTGCCAAACCCAGATTTGTCCGCCGGACTGCCAGATGGTGAAGCGTGATTCATTACTCCAGAGAATGCATTTCCACTGCTCCAGAGTCCAATGAAGGCAAGCTTTGCACGGTAGTGAGTGTTGCAACCGAGGACAGGCGATTTTTACATGCTACACGCTTCAACACTCTGCAGTCCCGTTCTGTGAGCTTGTGTGGCCTACCACTTCGTGGCTGAACCAGTGTTGCTCCTAGACATTTCCACTTCACTATAACAGCACTTACAGTTGACCGGGGCAGGTCTAACAGGTCAGGAATTTGACAAACTGACTTGTTGGAAAGGTGGCATCCTATGACAATGCCACATTGAAAGTCACTGAGCTCTTCAGTAAGGCCATTCTACTGCAATGTTTGTCTATGGAGATTGCAAGGCTGTGTGCTCAATATTATACATCTGTCAGCATCGGGTGTGACTGAAATAGCTGAATCCACTCATTTGAAGGGATGTCCACATACCTTTGCATATATAGTGTAATTGGTCAGATTTTTCACAATTTTCAAAACCATACTGCTAACCAATATGATAATAGAAAGACTGCATGTATAAAGTAAGCACTTTATTCAATTTATGAACATGTTAATGGTTCCACTGAATCTGAATAACAGGGCAATCATGTCCTTCTTAATTTGTGAAATGAAAATTTCAGTGGTGCCAAAAATAGAAATGGTCGCTGCCTCGCGGCTGAGTTCACAGGGGCCTATTTTAACCCAGAATGTGAACAACCTTGTACACTGTGACCAGAGACAGGAGAGGGCCACCAGCTGAATTCAGCCAGGCTGAATTGAAAATGATGGTAGGACTTCAGTCAGTCATTGGACTTGAAAGGACTCAAAGCTCACACACTCCCAGTGACACATCCTATATTCTCCCCTCCAAGGGCCTCTGACGATGATGCATTCAAAATCCCTCGTCACTGTGGATACCAACTGTCACTTGTGCTGCTTTGCCATTTTTCTACTCGTCGATGATGGATGACATGCCTGCATGCAATTCAGCTTTTTGGCAGTTGACATTTGAACCTAGACTCACTTGAGCCCCTGTGCCTGGTGCTCACGGGGAAGACGGCCTCATACAGTCAACACAGATGCTTCCCTATCTCCATCACTCTCTAAACCTTTCTCTCTCTTTCTCTCGCTCTCTTTCTCTCTCTTTCTCTCGCTCTCTTTCTCTCTCGCCCTCTCTCTCTCTCTTTCTCTTTCTCTCATCATCATAGGCTCTATTAAACAACACAGGATGTGGGGAGAGACAGGGCTGCTCCCTCAACCTACATAGGTTATTATTATTTCTATGGATATCAGTATCTCTTTTCCCCAGAAATGGGCAGACGCCCATGTCCATTAACAATCACTGCATTCTAGAGCATCCTACAATGCCTCCCATCAAGCTGCTGGGCAGTATAGGAAAGCTGTACATAATCTGATGCAGAATTGATCATATGCCTTAAGTGGATACATTTTTCAGGATCTTATCCTGTTCGAGCTCGGTAATTAATGTGTTTTTATCAACACCTCAGGGAGATCTGACAGACACATGTTAGCAGTGATTAATTTGTGCCGGATCCTGCTGGAACAGGATCCGGCACCTCTCAGATTTTACTTTGTTCATTCCGGCACCTATTTGCCCAGATCCGGTACCTCTCACGGCATGATTTATTATTTGTTTCACTGTTCGCACTGTAAACATTCTAATAAAGCGATCAGTGTTAAATCAAGTTGCCTTGTTATTTCTCCTGCCCCCCAGAAAGACCATAATGTAAAAGCGTGGTGATCCTTCTGTGTAATCATCCTATCCTGCCACACTGATTCCAGACCTTCTTATAGAGGTTATGGGGAGGCCGGTGGAGTAAGTAACTGATCTTGACACAGGTCTGGGTAGTGGTGGTCAACTAGGGAAGAGGTCCCTACGTAATCGCGTCACGTAGCCTAGGCTAGTTGTCTCCCTACTGAATTTGAAACGTGGGAAAGACAAATTAAAAAAATGATAAAAAAAGGCAATCAAGTTTGATGACATTTTTCAAGTCCAAAAATCCAGAGAAAGATGGTGAATCGAACCCAGAACGAGCCAGAGAACTGTCAGTGCTGGAGGAGAGGAGTGAGGGGCAAACTGTTCCTGATGGTGATGCCTGAGCTAGCAGGACTGCTAATCCCGCCAGTTCAGCATCACCACCGGCACCTCCACTAGCTAGTAGGCCTACTAGCGAGTGTGACTCAGCGGGAGAGGGAGACGGGAGCTGGGGGGGACAGTGCATCCCCCGACGAAGTGCTCGAAGCAGGTGCAATTTGCAGTTCAAGAACAACAAACATATAACCAAGGGCTTGTCATGCAGAATTCAAAGCTGGGCTTTAGAACATGCAAAAAGGTAGGGAGCCTCAGTCTAGAAATGACTGGAGGGATTCAACTAGCTAGCAAAAGGGTGGAATGTACAGTAACATCCTCTGCCTTTGACATAAAAACAATAACAAAGAGCCCTCAGAATTATATATGTTTTTTTCAATATGCCTGAACCAAGGCGCATTTGGTGGCAGCAAGCCTTGTAGACGAGGCTGAAGAAGACACCCAGGTTATAGTTAACCCTCAAAATGAAAAAATAGACACTACAGCCAGAGTGTTCACAACAGCCTAAGAAGGAGGCTAAACGTCACAGCCACAGGGCCACAGGGCGCTCATGGCTTTGAGCAAGACATTGACTGTCAGGAGTTAAATGAACTTGACATGGGGAGAGTCATTGTGGGAGGTTTTGAAAACTAAGGTAGGAAAATTGTTTTCCTTTACAAACTTGTTCTGTACTGTGAAGGTAATCTGAACATGTGCTTCATATTATCACATAGGCAGAAGGCCTATATATTCTCATGTGGGTTCTGCTGAGTCTACGGTAATGCATTTTATTTGAAGTTATATTCTGATATTGTGGTATTTGTTCTACAGCTACATTGATGTCTTGAAAAAGATATTGGGGTCTTGTAAGCCCCACAGCTGACTATGTGTGCATTTGCATATTTATTTTATCTTTATTTAACCAGGCAAGTGTGAACAAATTCAATGACGGCCTAGGAACAGTGGGTTAACTGCCTGTTCAGTGGCAGAATGACAGGTTTGTGTCTTGTCAGCTCAGGGGTTTCAACTTGCAACCTTCCGGTTGCTCGTCCACCGCTCTAACCACTAGGCTACCCTGCCGCCCATGGTGGGTGTTCTGCAGTGACGTCTAAAATGTTGCTGTACACTGATTCTGACTTGTGTAAGGCCCGCAGCTACACTCATATATGTAGGCATACTGCAGTGACGTCTAAAATGTTGCTGTACACTGATTCTGACTTGTGTAAGGCCCGCAGCTACACTCATATATGTAGGCATACTGCAGTGACGTCTAAAATGTTGCTGTATACTGATTCTGACTTGTGTAAGGCCCACAGCTACACTCATATATGTAGGCATACTGCAGTGACGTCTAAAATGTTGCTGTATACTGATTCTGACTTGTGTAAGGCCCACAGCTACACTCATATATGTAGGCATACTGCAGTGACGTCTAAAATGTTGCTGTACACTGATTCTGACTTGTGTAAGGCCCACAGCTACACTCATATATGTAGGCATACTGCAGTGACGTCTAAAATGTTGCTGTACACTGATTCTGACTTGTGTAAGGCCCGCAGCTACACTCATATATGTAGGCATACTGCAGTGACGTCTAAAATGTTGCTGTACACTGATTCTGACTTGTGTAAGGCACAGGTACACTCATATATGTAGGCATACTGCAGTGACGTCTAAAATGTTGCTGTACACTGATTCTGACTTGTGTAAGGCCCGCAGCTACACTCATATATGTAGGCATACTGCAGTGACGTCTAAAATGTTGCTGTACACTGAGTCTGACTTGTGTAAGGCCCGCAGCTACACTCATATATGTAGGCATACTGCAGTGACGTCTAAAATGTTGCTGTACACTGATTCTGACTTGTGTAAGGCCCGCAGCTACACTCATATTTGTAGGCATACTGCAGTGACGTCTAAAATGCTTTGAATAAATCAGCACCTTGGAGAGTGCTGTCCGTTTAACCACCACAGACAGTAGGCTACATGGCTGTTTACTCTGTCTGCTGAGCTGCCACATTGTGTTAGTCACTTTATTTCTCAATGTGTTCCAGTACCTTAGAGCCCCCTGGGTAACCCCCCCTCTCGCGCTCACTATGTGTTCCGGGACCTCCCAATTTACAAATGAAGCACTGCATGTTAGCATGTGTTTATAAACATGATATAGGTAGGATCTCGATATGAGGAAAGTTATGCGACAGAAAATAATTGCATAGCATTTTTATGATTGAATAGGGTTATATTGTACAGTTTGGTTAATGTAGAGTTCCTGTACTGTAAGTGAATTTATTCCCTATGTGATGTTCTGCAGACAAAGATCTGTTATGAGAAGGTGACATTACAGTGTGACAGAGGGAGAATGAGGGGGGCTTGATGAAACCAGCCTGCTGCATTCCACTGTACTTAGCATGTATCAGATCGAGGCCCAAATAGCACCCTATTCCCTATGGACCCTAGTCAAAAGTAGTGCACTACATAGGGAATAGGGTGCCATTTGGAACCAATGTGGTGTTGTTATCCACAGTACACAAGCTTACAATAGAGTAGGTGTGTGTTTGTTTTACTAACGATACCAATCATATGTCATGAATGGGAACATAAATAAACATTGCTTCGCTTTTCCTAACTAACTGCCCATTACTGTGTACTTACTATATTCTCACTCTTACACAGATAATAAAATGTACATGTTTGAAAGGTCCTCATTGTAAATAAAAATCTGTTCTTAATTGACTAAATAAACAACATAGTTGTAGCTGGCTAGTGTTTGATTGACAGGAGGATTCACAAGTCCATGCTTATTGTCAAGTCTCAGTAAAGAGTGTGTGATCATAAGGATGTGTTGTTGTAGCCCTTTCCTGCAATTAAATCACCCTCTTGTGGCCTCATGGATGGAATTGTATTAATATTTTTATAATTTCATAATGAATAAACATATTTCTTAAATAAATGCAGAAAACCCTGTGTTTCTATGTCAAACGGTTTTGTTTTATATTTCAGTCTTCTGTGATGACCAAAAGTATGTGGACGCCTGCTCGGCACACATCTCATTCATGAGCATTAATATGGAGTTGGGCCCCCACTTTGCTGCTATAACAGCCTCTTCTGGGAAGCCTTTCCACTAGATGTTGGAACATTGCTGCATAGACTTGCTTCCATTCAGCCACAAGAGCATTAGTGAGATCTGGCACTGATGTTGGGCAATTAGGCCTGGCTCGCAGTCTGCGTTCCAATTCATCCCAAAGGTGTTCGAGGGGGTTGAGTTCATTGCTCTGTGCAAGCCAGTCAAGTTCTTCCATACTGATCTCCACCAACCTTTTCTTTTTTCACCCCTTTTTCTCCCCAATTTCGTGGTTTCCAATTGTTTAGTAGCTACTATCTTGTCTCATCGCTACAACTGCCGTACGGGCTCGGGAGAGACGAAGGTTGAAAGTCATGAGTCCTCCAATACACGACCCAACCAAGCTGCACTGCTTCTAAACACAGCGCCATCCAACCCGGAAGCCAGCCGCACCAATGTGTCAGAGGAAACACCGTGCACCTGGAAACCTTGGTTAGCGCACAGCGCCCGACCCGCCACAGGAGTCGCTGGTGCGCGATGAGACAAGGATTTCCCTACCGCCCTACCAGAAATTCGTCTTATTTGAATGGTGGCCTAATGCACTCATTTGAAGGGGTGTCCACATATTGGGATGCAAACTCAAAATGTAATACATTTCAACTCTGACATGGTACAAGTGTCTTCTTTCTCTAAGCCCATAACCATGTGCGTGAGGTGTATACTTTTGTTTCAAAACAGTCTGTGTGACCCTGATTTAGCCCACTGCAGTAAAAGTTTATTACGGTATTAAGGACAGTGATTCATCTAACCTAGATTAACCTTATCATGTAGCCTAGTATGCCATAAATATAACAAGTTGTGTAATATCGTTTATATCAAACGGAACTCGGTTATGATGAGATTATGATGATGTGAATATGACAGAGTGGTTTATTTTCACTTACACACCGTGGTGCTCCTGTTTTGTCTTTTTGACTTCAGCTAAAACCGAAAGTTCCACACTAAAAAAGTAGTTCAGAGAACTTACAGTACTTCATTAAGCAGTTTTTATATTGTTTAATGCTTCTATCTGTTTTATTTCAGGTGTGATTACAGCATGAGTCCAACTGGTGACAGGCCCTGTTAGGCCTGAACAGACGGTGTGTGTTGGTGGAGGCTCATCAGTCTCCAGTATGGAGTATTTGGTATGAGCCGTGGCCTGTCTGTTGCTTCTTGGGTCGGTCCAGTGGTGTGGTGTCCCTGTCTCTTGGCGGGATGCTGAGGGCAGGTGGTCCCCACCAGTATGACTCCCCTGGACATGTGGCTGTCCCGCTCCATCCCCATGTGCCTGCTCCTCCAGAGCCTGGTCCTCATGGCCCTGTGCTTCCCCTCCGCCTCCATGTGTCCCAAGGGATGCGTCTGCCAGCGGGCCCGACCCGACCCTGGCCTCCACCTCGGCCCGGGGCCCCTGGGGCTGCTCCTTGGCCTCAACGTCACCTGCACCGGGTCCCGGCTCAAAGAGATCCCCCCGGACCTGCCTCCAGACACCGCCGTGCTCCGCCTCGACCACAACCAGATCATGGCTGTCCCCGACCACGCCTTCCGGGGCCTAAGGCTGCTGCGGGAGCTCAATCTGTCCCACAACGCTGTGGAGACGCTCGGGGAGGGCGCCTTCAGTGGCGTGGAGGCCACACTGCAGGTCCTCGACCTCTCACACAACCGCATTACTAGTGTGCACAAAGATGCGTTCGCCAGGCTCAAAGCACGTGTCCTGGTGGACGACAACCCCTGGCACTGTGACTGCACGCTGCAGCAGGCACTGGGCGGCATGGCCCACAACCACGAGGCGGCTGCACGCGTCCTCTGCCGGAGCTCCGAGCTCCAGGAGCAGGAGGGACGCCATTTCCTGGCGGTGGACACAGACCTGTGTAACCTGGCCAAGAGGACCACGGACTACGCCATGCTGGTGACGATGTTCGGCTGGTTTGCCATGGTCATCTCCTACGTGGTGTATTACGTACGGCAGAACCAGGAGGATGCCCGGCGACACCTGGAGTACCTCAAGTCGCTCCCCAGCAAGCCTGTGAAGCCCAACGAGGTGGAGGACATCAGTACTGTGGTGTAACATGATATCATCACTACTGGACACTATAGGACATCAGTAGTCCGGTGTGACATCCCTATAGTGAGAACTGACTGTATACCATAGAATTAGATTGTCTAATTAGTTCTAGAATTAGAATGACTAATTGGTTCTAATTCTATGCATGAACAGCAGAAGTTCCGACCTAAACCCGGAGATAGGACCCATATTTCTAGTGTTTACAACTGGTTCCAAATTTCAAGATGGATGTAACGTCTTCTGTTGTGAAAATGTTTTTATTTTGTCCTACCTGTGGTGTACTTTAAAAAAATCATGATAGATTAAACCTGGATCCTTGTATTTGAAGCTTCACACTCAATATGTGTAAATTACAAAAGTAAACATTGAGAAAACCCCATTTTTAAAAGAGGAGAAATGCTTTAAATGTTAGCGTTTGTCTGTAGGCATCAATCTAAAGTCAAGCATTTTGGAATGCACAGCGTACATGTCAGAATATAGACGACAGTTAGTTCATATCAGAGTAACAGAAAGGTATAGACTATGGGTGTAACACAGATGGCTTCATTGAGATCTGTTCTGAGATCTGTTCTGAGATCGTTTAAAAAAAATCTGAATCTCAGGTTAAAATTTTGATAGGTTGATAAATCTTTTTTAGAGCAAAATCTGGAGAAATGGTTTGTTGGACTAAACTTTTGTAAGGTAATCTGAAGAGTGTTCTGTGTTTGTGCATCCAACTGCATACTTTGTTTAATTTTATTTGAACAAATAACGGGCCCAAACATCAATCATGAAAATTACCTTAAATTTTCATATGTGAAATAATGGAATCAATGATTTGTTAAAATGACCACGACATCACACTGTTGAAAGGCTACTGATGTGCTGTAAAAATACTACAAATTTCTTCATTCGCTTTGTCAAGTCCCTGTACTGTATGTTGTTGTTGTCTTGAAATGACAAACTTGATACATTGCATCATAGTAGATTTGTGATGGTCAGATAACGTAACACAATGTTTTTGGGGGTAGATATCAAATGACCCACAAGAGACTCGGTAGATTCAAGTGATTTGTATGTGTGTCATGTGATTTACCAGTACACTAGTAGTGTCCAAGTTCTCATGTCCTGAGTCCGAACAAGCTTTTTGTGTTACATGTTAACACAACAACACCCCAAAACAATACTGTGCATTTGGTTTTTCTATAAAAAAACAAACATTTGCTATGATTTTTTATGACTCAGTCTATGCTTCCTTAAATAGAATACATATTAATATTCAGAGGAATGTATCTCACACAAAGCTTCCTCTCTCAGCCAAAATGAAGATAGAGTTGGTGTCCCAAATGCCAACCTATTCCTTACATAGTGCATAAAGCACTATGGACCCTGGTGGAAGTAATGCACTATGTCGGGAATAGGGTACAGATTACGACACACCCTCAGCGTCACAAACCTGGCGATGGGAAGACTAATAATTTCAACACAAACATCCCCTTTCTATTCAACCTCATGCTGCGTTCAGAATGCAGATAGATGCATGCATCATTGCCTTTAGAAACACTGTGTGTACAGTTATACCCCCAGCAAAGTGAGAAGAGCAAATTGCAGCTGTCATTCATTAAAATGGATTTCACTTCCATCACAGTGACAAGGGTTCACTAAAACATCCCACAGAGAGAGAGATGGAGAGAGGGGAGGGGGAGGGCTGGTCAGAGAGGGAGAGAGAGGGAGCGAAAGCGAGAGATAAAGAGAGAAGAAATAAGTGAGGGAAGGAGCGATATGTGCTGGAAAGTGAGAGAATGAGAAAAGTAAAAGATTCTTTCCATATTCAATGTGGATAAAAAATTATGTATTTTGAAAAGGAATGTTTACAACGTTGAGTTTTTTCCCCAAGAGCTGCAAGGTGGTCAGTTCATTTGGAAGGATTTGATGATACAATGAGCACAGGTAGTTACAACATGTAGTTACAACAGTCTGTTACAACGGTAGTTACAACAGGCTTTTACAACAGGTAGTTACAACAGGCTGTTACAACAGTAGTTACAACAGGTAGTTACAACAGGTAGTTACAACAGGTAGTTACAACAGGCTGTTACAACGGTAGTTACAACAGGCTTTTACAACAGGCTTTTACAACAGGTAGTTACAACAGGCTGTTACAACAGTAGTTACAACAGGTAGTTACAACAGGTAGTTACAACAGGCTGTTACAACAGTAATTACAACAGGTGGTTACAACATGTAGTTACAACATGTAGTTATAACAGGCTGTTATAACAGGTAGTTACAACAGGCTGTTACAACAGGTAGTTACAACAGGCTGTTACAACAGTAGTTAGAACAGGTAGTTACAACATGTAGTTATAACAGGCTGTTATAACAGGTAGTTACAACAGGCTGTTACAACAGGTAGATAGACACACAAGTAGGCCTAGTCACATCAAACTAAATGCAAATAGGTACATTGTTGTTGTGTGTGAGAAGGAACTTGAAATCCCTTTAAATCGTTGTATTTGAATGTTGTGCTACTGTACAGCATTTTGCACTGTCTTGTCCTGTAGAGCGGAGGCCATGAGTTCATGCCTCATGGATTTGTAATGGGTTTAGGAGACTTTTTCTTTCAATACATGTACCGTACTGCAAATGAAGAAAGCACAGTGTAGCCAAGCCAAGGAGTCTGGAAGAATATTTAAGTGCCTGAAATTCTTATCTCACATTTTCTGTTTCTCATTTTAACCAAATTATTTCACATTCAGAGTCGGTTTCTGGACATGAAAGAAGAAAGCATAGTGTTTCACAGACAAAGGTGTATGTGTTTTGGAATCCTTTCATGTCCAGGATAGTGTATATAGTACCAACACAAAGGAGAAATTAACTCTTTATTGTTTGCTTTGAAAGAGCTGATAGAAGTGAAATGTACTTTGATATCCTAGTTTTCCACTGTCTCACTCAAACGAAGACGTGAAAGTAACATAAAACACAGAGAATGTGGTTGTTGTCTTTCTTCTCTGCCTGTCAATTTTCTTTTCTTTAGGGAAAAAAGCTGAAGCTTTGTGATAAAACTCAAGACCTCACACTGATAAAACCATCCATACATTGTAAAGGCATGTCATAAATCGAAATAAAGGAAATATGGACACTCTCCTTGTGATTTATTGTCATTTAGCTTTGGATGGTCACCACCATTCAAAAGTTTGGGGTCACTTAGAAAAGTCCTTGTTTTTGAAAGAAAAGCACATTTTTTGTCCATTAAAATAACATCAAATTGATCATACAGTGTAGACATCGTTATTGTTGTAAATTATTATTGTAGCTGGAAACGGCTGATTTTTAATGGAATATCTACATAGGTGTACAGAGGCCCATTATCAGCAGCCATCACTCCTGTATTCCAATGGCACATTGTGTTAGCTAATCCAAGTTAATCATTTTAAAAGGCTAATTGATCTGTCACGTTCTGACCTTGGTTCTTTTGTTATGTCTTTGTTTTTAGTATAGTCAGGGCGTGAGTTGGGTGGGTTGTCTATGTTATTGTTTCTATAATTTGGGATTTCTGTGGTTGGCCTGGTATGGTTCTCAATCAGAGGCAGCTGTCAATTGTTGTCCCTGATTGAGAACCATACTTAGGTAGTCTGGGTTCACATTTGAGTTGTGGGTGATTATTTTCTGTTCTGTGTTTTATGTATGCACCATACAGGACTGTTTCGGTTTCATTTCGTTCTTCGTTGTTTTATTATTTAGTGTTCTGAGTTATAAATAAATATAATGAATACTTACCACGCTGCGCATTGGTCCCCCGATCCTTCCTACTACTCCTCCTCGCCAGAGGAGGAAGACGAAAACCCTTACATGATCATTAGAAAACCCTTTTGCAATTATGTTAGCACAGCTGAAAACTGTTGTCCTAATTAAAGAAGCAATAAAACTGCCCATCTTAAGACTAGTTGAGTATCTGAAGCACCAAAACCAAGTCAAAGTTTATTTGTCACGTGCACCGAATACAACAGGTGTAGACCTTACAGTGAAATGTTTACTTACAGGCTCTAACCAACAGTGCAAAAAAGGTATACCTATGAACAATAGATAAGTAAAGAAATAAAAAACAACAGTAAAAAGAATGTGAAAAATAACAGTAGTGAGGCTATATACAGTAGCGAGGCTATAACACTAGTAAGGCTACATACAGGCACCGGTTAGTCGGGCTGATTGAGGTAGTATGTACATGTAGATATGGTTAAAGTGACTATGCATATATGATGAACAGAGAGTAGCAGTAGCGTAAACGAGGGGTTGGGGGGGCACACAATGCAAATAGTCCTGGTAGCCATTTGATTACCTGTTCAGGAGTCTTATGGCTTGGGGGTAAAAACTGTTGAGAAGCCTTTTTGTCCGGTACCGCTTGCCATGCGGTAGTAGAGAGAACAGTCTATGACTGGGCGGCTGGTGTCTTTGACAATTTTTAGGGCCTTCCTCTGACACCGCCTGGTGTAGAGGTCCTGGATAGCAGGCAGCTTAGCCCCAGTGATGTACTGGGCCGTACCCACTACCCTCTGTAGTGCCTTGTGGTCGGAGGCCGAGCAAATGCAGTACCAGGCAGAGATGCCACCAGTATCTCTCGATGTTGCAGCAGTAAAACCTTTAGAGGATTTGAGGACCCATGCCATATATTTTTAGTTTCCTGAGGGGGAATAGGCTTTGTCGTGCCCTCTTCACAACTGTCTTGGTGTGTTTGGACCATAAAAGTTTGTTGATGTGGACACCAAGGAACTTGAAGCTCTCAACCTGCTTCACTACAGCCCTGTCGATGAGAATGAGGGCGTGCTCGGTCCTCCTTTTCCTGTAGTCCACAATCATCTCCTTAGTCTTGGTTACGTTGAGGGAGAGGTTCTTATTCAGGCATCACCCGGCCAGGTCTCTGACCTCCTCCCTATAGGCTGTCTCATTGCTGTCGGTGATCAGGCTTACTACTGTTGTGTCATCTGCAAACTTAATTATGGTGTTGGAGTTGTGCATCAGCATTTGTGGGTTCGATGACAGGCTCAAAATGGGCAGAAACAAATAACTTTCTTCTGAAACTCATGAAGGCTCATGAAGGCTATTCCATGTGAGAAATTGCTAAGAAACTGAAGAACTCATACAAGGCTGTGTACTAGTCCCTTCACAGAACAGCGCAAACTGTCTCTAACCAGAATAGAAAGAGGAGTGGGAGGTCATGATAAACAAATGAGCAAGAGGACAAGTACATTAGAGTGTACTTTTTGTTTGAGAAACAGATGCCTCACAAGTCCTCAACTGGCAGCTTCATTAAATAATACCCGCAAAACACCAGTCTCAACGTCAACAGTGAAGAGGAGACTCCGGGATGCTGGTCTTCTAGGCAGAGTTGTAAAGGAAAAGCCATCTCAGACTGGCCAATAAAAAGAAAAGATTAAGATGGGCAAAGAACACAGACACTGGACAAAGGAAGATTGGAAAAAGGTCTTATGGACAGACAAATCTACGTTTGAGGTGTTAGGATCACAAGGAACATCCGTGAGATGCAGAAAAAATGAAAATATGCTGGAGGAGTGCTTGACGCCATCTGTCAATCATGGTGGAGGCAATGTGAAGGTCTGAGAGTGCTTTGGTGGTGGGA
Organism: Oncorhynchus masou masou; assembly: GCF_036934945.1. Classification (NCBI taxonomy): domain Eukaryota; kingdom Metazoa; phylum Chordata; class Actinopteri; order Salmoniformes; family Salmonidae; genus Oncorhynchus; species Oncorhynchus masou. The sequence goes on along the minus strand of NC_088224.1, from coordinate 27,332,740 downwards.
AAGTGGGAGATTTGTACAGGGTAAAAGGGATCTTGAAGAAGGAAGGCTATCACTCCATTTTGCAACGCCATGCCATACCCTGTGGACGGCGCTTAATTGGAGCCAATTTCCTCCTACAACAGGACAATGACCCAAAACACAGCTCCAAACTATGCAAGAACTATTTTGGGAAGAAGCAGTCAGCTGGTATTCTGTCTATAATGGAGTGGCCAGCACAGTCACCGGATCTCAACCCTATTGAGCTGTTCTGGGAGCAGCCTGACCGTATGGTACATAAGAAGGGCTCATCAAGCCAATCCAACTTGTGGGAGGTGCTTCAGGAAGCATGGGTGAAATCTCTTCAGATTACCTCAACAAATTGACAGCTAGAATGCCAAAGGTCTGCAAGGCTGTAATTGCTGCAAATGGAGGATTCTTTGACAAAAGCAAAGTTTGAAGGACACAATTATTATTTAAATTAAAAATCATTATTTATAACCTTGTCAATGTCTTGACTATATTTGCTATTAATTTTGCAACTCTTTTCGTGTATGTTTTCATGGAAAACAAGAACATTTCTAAGTGACCCCAAACTTTTGAAAGGTAGTGTCACATGTGCTCCCTCTCTGGCTTCTAGGTCACCAGGCTGCTCATTATGGCGCAGGCCTGACACCATCGTTACCCGCATCTGCACATCGTCAGACTCACCTGGACTCCATCACTTCCCTGATCACATTCCCTATATATATGTCACTCCCTTTGGTTCCTTCCCTATATATGTCACTCCCTTTGGTTCCTTCCCTATATATGTCACTCCCTTTGGTTCCTTCCCTATATATGTCACTCCCTTTGGTTCATTCCCTATATATGTCACTCCCTTTGGTTCCTTCCCTATATATGTCACTCCCTTTGGTTCCTTCCCTATATATGTCACTCCCTTTGGTTCCTTCCCTATATATGTCACACCCTTTGGTTCCTTCCCTATATATGTCACTCCCTTTGGTTCCTTCCCTATATATGTCACTCCCTTTGGTTCCTTCCCTATATATGTCACACCCTTTGGTTCCTTCCCTAGATATGTCACTCCCTTTGGTTCCTTCCCTATATATGTCACTCCCTTTGGTTCCTTCCCTATATATGTCACACCCTTTGGTTCCTTCCCTATATATGTCACACCCTTTGGTTCCTTCCCTATATATGTCACTCCCTTTGGTTCCTTCCCTATATATGTCACACCCTTTGGTTCCTTCCCTATATATGTCACTCCCTTTGGTTCCTTCCCTATATATGTCACACCCTTTGGTTCCTTCCCTATATATGTCACACCCTTTGGTTCCTTCCCTATATATGTCACACCCTTTGGTTCCTTCCCTATATAGGTCACTCCCTTTGGTTCCTTCCCCAGGCGTCATTATTTCTGTTTCTTGTCGGTGTGCTGTTAGTGTTTCTTGTTTTGTATTATGGTCTGTTAATTTTTTTTAATCACTCACTCCCTAAACTTGCTTCCCGACTTTCAGCGCATATCGTTATTGGTAGGGTATGTTGTAGCCTTTCTTCCCAATACTAGGATAGAGTGGAGAGGGTACCCATATCCCTGTGAAGTCAAGTCAACTTTATTTAAGTGTATTGTCATAAGGTTTCAATACACTTTACAGAGGGACAGTTGCCACATGCTGATAACATTTTTACACAACATGCAACCTACAGTGCTTCATCAATGACTCGTTCGCGTTTTAGCTAAACAAAATGTTTCTCTTTGAATAACGAGCTTCAATATTCATACAGTATGTTTATTTGCATTTGTCCTTAAAGCTGGAATCCTTAATGGTGAAACAGCCAATACAACAACAAAGAAATTACTGCAAACAACAAACACCGTTTTTTTCCACTCTGACCGCGATAGAAGAGCACGATATGTACTGGCATTTTTTTATCCATGCTGCATGTTGCTCCGTTGCTAGGCAACAAAACAATAGCAATGGTGGGGTCGGCCAGTGGCGCTGTTTCCCTCTACTACGGATTCCATCATGATAAAGGCATGTTCAGAATATACACACACACACACACACACACACACACACACACACACACACACACACACACACACATACACACACACAAACACACACACGGCGGTAATCAGGGATAAATTTAAACAGACAAACAGTGTTTGAAGTTGAGACTAGAGGCGGCTTATCAACGGTTTGCTGAAAGCACAGATGAACAAACGGTGACTGCCATACATGAGTGCTCCTATCTGTCTCAAAACAATTACTCACTTCTTTCTTCCCCTCGACACCACGGCTAAATCTGTTCAATGGCTCTCCCCTCCCTCCCTCCATCCTTCCATCCGTCTGTATTTAAGGCTGGGATAGGATGGATGCCCAACTGCTCTGAATTGTCTTCTGAATTATAAACTGACACAGACTAAAATTTGATCCTAAATTAGATCTATTTTTAAACTCAAGGTAGAGTAATACCTCATGGTCTCTGGCAACACTCCTCAACTCCTGCAACCTCTCCCCACCAACCACCTCCTCCGAGCTGTCGCCCAACCATCTGCACCCAGCTACACCCCAACTCTCCCAGCTACACACCACACTCCCAGCTACACCCCACACTCCCAGCTACACCCCAACTCTCCCAGCTACACCACCACACTCCCAGCTACACCCCCACACTCCCAGATACACCCCAACTCTCCCAGCTACACCCCAAATATCCCAGCTACTCTCCCAGCCACACCCCCACACTCCCAGATACACCCCAACTCTCCCAGCTACACCACCACACTCCTAGCTACACCCCCACACTCCCAGATACACCCCAACTCTCCCAGCTACACCACCATACTACCAGCTACACCACCACACTCCCAACTACACCCCCACACTCCCAGATACACCCCAACTCTCCCAGCTACACCACCACACTCCCAGCTACACCCCCACACTCCCAGATACACCCCAACTCTCCCAGCTACACCCCAACTCTCCCAGCTACTCTCCCAGCTACACCCCCACACTCCCAGCTACACCCCCACTATCCCAGGTACACCCCACTCCCCCAGCTACACCCCCACTCTCACAGCTACTCTCACAGCTGCACCCCCAGTATCCCAGGTATACCCCCACTCTCCCAGCTACACTCCCACTCTCCCAGCTACACCACCACACTCCCAGCTACACCTCCACTCTCCCAGCTACACCCCCACTCTCACATCTACTCTCCCAGCTACACCCCCACACTCCCAGCTACACCTCCACTATCCCAGGTACACCCCCACTCTCACAGCTACTCTCCCAGCTACACCCCCACAGTCCCAGCTACACCCCCACTATCCCAGGTACATCCCCACTCTCCCAGCTACACGCCCACACTCCCAGCTACACCCCCACTCTCCCAGCTACACCCTCACTATCCCAGGTACATCCCCAGTCTCCCAGCTACACCCCCACTCTCCCAGCTACACCCCCACTCTCCCAGCTGTACCCAATTTTTTTTATGACCGGTATACACGCAAACCATTCTGTTGATGGAATACGCCCACACCATTGTCATGAGGTTGGCCTGGGAGGTAGGTTTATGACAGTCATAAATACCTCTTCCCCCCTTTTTCCTCTCTCTACCCTACTGATGTTACATTTGCAAACCCTTGGTTAACATAGAGATTCTGGAAACATCAGAAGGTGGGGGGAAATTAACTATATTCTGGTAATCTGACCAATTGAACATATGCGGTGGTACTTAATGAATATGATGTCAGTTCGGTTGTCATCTGAGACATTCTCATCAATGATAAGATGACAAACTCTACAGTGGAAAGTCTACACATCAGAGTTATTGGATTCACATGGAATTGTTGCTCAATTTAAATGTTTGAATATGAAATTATTTGTGATGGGATGAAATGTGATTTTAGCTTCTAAAATGTGAGATTTGTTTTCATATATAGGGCTGTCAGGGCTGTCAGGATTTGGCCAGGGTTGTTCCGGGTTTTGGTCACTAGATGACCCCATTGTGCTTTTTGACCTTATGTTTTTTCCCTTGTTCCCCATTATTATTTGCACCTGTACCTCGTTTTCCCTGATTGTATTTAAACCCTTAGTTTCCCTCAGTTCTGTGCTCTGTGTTTGTATGTTAGCACCCAGCCCTAGTGTTCTGTGTTTTCTTGTCGATTCCGGTGGATGCTCTTGTGGAATTCTGTTTTTGTTTTTGAGTGTCTCTTGAGGCTTTTTTGTGCTATTCCTACCACCTTTTGGATTTGCCATTTTTGTATTTAAGGACTTCTCCTTTTTACTTTATTAAATACACCGTCTTAAGTACTGCTGTGTCTGCCTCATCTTCTGGGTTCTGCTGACTATTCGTGGCTCAGTTGGTTAAGTGACTGTTTCTCACTCCGGAGACCCAGGTTCGCAACCGGGTCCTGACAAGGGCTCTGCTCAATCAGTGGCCCGTGCCTGTAAAAGCCCTTGACGACAATATAACCTCCTGTTCCGAGGACGTGAGGACGACGGTTCGATGTCAGAATGGTTCAGATAAAAACTACAGAACAAAGCCAACATCAGCAGGAGCTTTGGTTGCAAATGGTATGAACTTTGAACTCTTATTCACTACAGAAGTGATACCTCCTAGCCGTTAAGTTAGCAACAGCCGGTGCAAACGAGGGTTAGGAAGGAACAGACAGAGTATCCCTTCCATCACACAACGACGTTACTACAATGTATTCAATTTACCAGCAGAGACATTCTTCAAAGGACGAAGGACTCGGTTGGGCAACATGGCCTTCCATCTACCACCAACCTACCGAAGCGCAGCTCAGAGTAAATCTTTATTGCATTTTCCGTTTTCAAATTAGTGGTAATTTAGAATGCATAAGATACTGTATTTACAATAACACAGCTTCGCCCTTTGTTCCTCAGTCTTCCGGCTCTTTCACTCAAACCCAGCTCCTTTTCTTTTGTGCAACAAGCTGTCATATCTGTTCCACACGCTAGGGACGTATGCCTTTATGACGTAATTTGTAATCAATTTTGATTTAATTATGTGTATCTGTAATTCTGTGTGATTAGTTAGGTATTTAGTAAATAAATAATTAAACCCAATTTTGTATTGCTGGTTCAACTTGTTAGCCAGGGTTGGTGTAGATAACCAAGAATTTACAACTTTCAGATGAGTCTGAATTAAGATGATGATTAATATTGACTGCTATTGATGTAAAATATTACTAGGTCTTTAAGAGTTTATTCGGAAGATAACAGTGATACGGAGTCTAGTTGATAGGTTTTCGACTCGCCGGACTGTTCCCCGGACTCCACGTGTAGGAATTTGTACAATGCACAAACAAGGCTATTGAACTTGACATTGGTGTCTGTATTTATTCCTTTATCCAACATATCATACAGAAACATGGTATCAGAAGTGGCTCGGAAAACACACGTTTGTTATTTTTGTAGCTAAGTATAGAATAGGCGCAGTTACGTTCCATATGCGAACACAAGTCGTTTCCTTCTCACAACACTGATCAACTCGTTGTTAGCTGGCTAGCTAGCATCACTACCTACCTCGATGACTGAAGTCAAAGAAATCTCCTATTCCATTGTTATGGCAGGGAACATTCTGCCACCAAATCCCATGGTTCTCACAGGGGACTGGAATACTAATTGGGACAACATCAGGGATGAATTCGAGGACTATGTGCTGGCGACCGGTCTACATGAGAAACCCAACGAGGTACAAACTCTGAGGAGTTTAATGGGCAGCGAATGCAGGCATATCTACCGGCACAATCTCACCCTCACAGCACGACAACAGGGTGATGCAAAGGCTATATTGGATGCATTGGAGAATTACTTCAAACCAGCAAGAAACGTCCTTTACGAGTGGTTCGTTTTCGGAAGCTGCAAACAGGAAGAGGGTGTGTCACGCCTTGGTCTTAGTATTTTGTGTTTTCGTTAATTAGTTGGTCAGGCCAGGGTGTGACATGGGTTTATGTTGTTGTATTTCGTAGTGGGGTTTTTTAGTTATTGGGATTGCGGCTGAGTAGGGGTGTTGCATAGGTTTGGCTGCCTGAGGCGGTTCTCAATCAGAGTCAGGTGATTCTCGTTGTCTCTGATTGGGAACCGTATTTAGGTAGCCTGGGTTTCACTTTGTATTTCGTGGGTGATTGTTCCTGTCTCTGTGTAGTTTCACCAGATAGGCTGTATTTAGGTTTCACGTTCCGTTTTGTTGTTTTCTATTTGTCTCAGTAATTTCATGTAATCGTCATTTGTTTTCATTAAAAAACATGAGTAACCAACACGCTGCATTTCGGTCCGACTTTCTTGCGACAAACGAAGAACGCCGTTACAGAATCACCCACCACACACGGACCGAGCAGCGTGTTAACAGGCAGGAGCCACAGGAGAGGCAACAGAAGCAGCTTCAGTGGGAGAGGCTGCACCACTTGGAGAATTGGACATGGGAGGAAGAACTGGACGGAAAAGGACCCTGGGCTCAGCCTGGTGAATATCGCCGCCCCAAGGAGGAACTAGAGGCGGCTAAAGCGGAGAGGCGCTGGTATGAGGAGGCAGCATGGCGACGTGGATGTCATGCAGTGGTGCGCACGGTGTCCCCAGTGCGGGTGCATAGCCCGGTGCGGTATATTTCAGCTCCGCGTATCGGCCGGGCTATATTGAGTGTCGAGCCAAATGCCATGAAGCCGGCTCTACGCATCTGGTCCCCAGTGCGTCTCCTTGGGCCGGCTTAAATGGCACCAGCCTTGCGCTCGGTGTCTCCGGTTCGCCTACATAGCCCAGTGCGGGCTATTCCACCTCGCCGTACTGGCAGGGCGACCGAGAGTATTCAACCGGGTAAGGTTGGGCAGGCTCGGTGCTCAAGAGCTCCAGTGCGCCTGCACGGTCCGGTCTATCCAGTACCACCTCCACACCCCAGCCCTCCGGTAGCAGCTCCCCGCACCAGGCTTCCTGTGCATGTCTTCGGCCCAATACCACCAGTGCCAGCACCACGCATCAGGCCTACAGTGCGCCTCGCCTCTCCTGCGCTGTCGGAGCCTTTCTTCTCTCCTGCGCTGTCGGAGTCTCCCGCCTGTTCAGCTCTATCAGAGCCTTTCTCCTCTCCAGCGCTGCCGGAGCCTCCTGCCTGTTCGGAGCAGCCTGAGCTGCCAATCTGCAAGGAGCAGCCAGAGCTGCCAGTCTGCATGGAGCTGCCAGTCTGCATGGAGCTGCCAGTCTGCAAGGAGCTGCCAGTCTGCATGGAGTTGCCAGTCTGCATGGAGTTGCCAGTCTGCATGGAGTTGCCAGTCTGCAAGGAGCTGCCAGTCTGCAAGGAGCTGCCAGTCTGCAAGGAGCTGCCAGTCGGCAAGGAGCTGCCAAAGCTGTTAGTCTGCATGGAACAGTCAGAGCTGTCAGTCTGCAAGAAGCCGCCAGAGCTGTCAATCTGCATGGAGCAGCCAGAGCCGCCAGTCAGCATGGAGCAGCCAGAGCGGTCAGTCAGCATGAAGCAGCCAGAGCCGTCAGTCTGCCAGGATCCGCCAGTCAGCCAGACTCTTCCAGATCTGCCAGTCAGCCAGACTCTTCCAGATCTGCCAGTCTGCCAGACTCTTCCAGATCTTCCAGTCAGTCAGACTGTTCCAGATCTGCCAGTCAGCCAGACTCTTCCAGATCTGCCAGTCAGCCAGACTCTTCCAGATCTGCCAGTCAGCCAGACTCTTCCAGATCTGCTAGTCAACCAGACGCTTCCAGATCTGCTAGTCAACCAGACTCTTCCAGATCCGCTAGTCAACCAGACTCTTCCAGATCTGCCAGTCAGCCAGGATCTGCCGGATTCAACTGCCTGGCTGGGCTTTATCTTAGTACTGGGCTTCCTCTCAGTGCTGGGCTTTCTCTCAGTACTGGGCTGCCCCTCAGTCCCGAGCTGCCCCTCAGTCCCGAGCTGCCCCTCAGTCCCGAGCTGCCCCTCAGTCCCGAGCTTCCCCTCAGTCCCGAGCTGCCTCAGTCCCGAGCTGCCCCTCAGTCACGAGCTGCTCCTCAGTTCAGTGGGGTTCTGGGTGAGGACTATTAGGCCATGGTCGGCGACGAGGGTGGATCATCCCAGGACGCGAAGGGGAGGAACTATGACATTTATGGAGTGGGGTCCACGTCCCGAGCCGGAACCGCCACCATGGACAGACGCCCACCCGGACCCTCCATATGGTTTTGAGGTGCGTCAGGCCAGGGTGTGACATGGGTTTATGTTATTGTATTTCATAGTGGGGTTTTTTAGTTATTGGGATTGCGGCTGAGTAGGGGTGTTGCATAGGTTTGGCTGCCTGAGGCGGTTCTCAATCAGAGTCTCTGATTGGGAACCGTATTTAGGTAGCCTGGGTTTCACTTTGTATTTCGTGGGTGATTGTTCCTGTCTCTGTGTAGTTTCACCAGATAGGCTGTATTTAGGTTTCACGTTCCGTTTTGTTGTTTTGTATTTGTCTCAGTATTTTCATGTAATCGTCATTTGTTTTCATTAAAAAACATGAGTAACCAACACGCTGCATTTCGGTCCGACTTTCTTGCGACAAACGAAGAACGCCGTTACAGGGTGAGTCAGTACATCACTTTGTAACCCGTTTGAGAGAAAAATCCGCCACTTGTGAATAAGGGGGATTGAAAGATGAATTGATTTGTGACAAAATAGTACTGGGAATTGCAAATGAGGATACGCGCCGGCGTCTACTGAGAGAGAGAGGCTTAACATTAGTAACTGCCATCGAAATGTGCCGCACTGCTGAAGTCACTGACATGAGAATGAAAGCAATGGAAATCAAAACCCCACGCTTCAACGTTGATACTGTTCACGCTGTTGCTAGACAGACATTCAGACAAAACCAATCGAGGCAGAGTAATTCACCACGAACGGTGAACACAGAGAGCCCTATAGCATGTAAATACTGTGGGAATACACACACACTTGGCAAAGAGCACTGCCCTGCCTACGGAAAACCATGCAGAGCTTGTGGAACTAATAATCACTTTGCAAAAGTGTGTCTCAAAAGCAAAAGAAGGGTGAGTGAGGGCAATATTCTTTGTGTTGATGATGTCACTCAATGTTCAGAGCAGATCAGTGAAAGTGACATTTACGTGCATGAATCCATTGGGGCTGTACACTCAAGAGGGAAGAGATTGTTTGTGACACTACGATTACACAACAAGCAACAACAATGTCAACTGGATTCCGGTGCTACATGCAACGTAATGAGCTACAAAGACAAAATCAATCTGGCACCTGACACACATCTATTGCCCAGCGATACTAGACTAAAGCTGTACTCAGGAGAGCTAATGAGCTCTATGGGCACCTTTGAGACCGAATGTGTTATTCGGGGACGCAAACACAAGCTGGAGTTTGAGATTGTGAAAACCAGTCAACATCCTCTCCTCTCCGGCTCTACTTGCGAACGCCTGGGACTGATGCAGTTCACTGTACCAAATGACCTGCACATTGTGGATCATGTCCAGCATGGACCCCTGTCCAGAGAACAACTACTCGGCAGATATAACGATGTATTCAACAGGCCAGTTGAATCAGTGCCTGGGGAGGTACACTTTGAAGTGGATGAGAGCATCACTTCAGTCCAGTGTGCTCGTCGCAATGTGCCCATTGCAATGAAAGTGGCTGTGAAGGCTCAGCTGGACAAGTATGAGGCCGATGGCCACATGACATCTGTGACTGAACCAACTGACTGGATCAGCAATATGGTCATAGTGGAAAAAAACAGAAAAGCTGAGGGTCTGCATCGACTCAAAGCATCTGAACCAAGCACTGAAACGATCCCACTACATCATGCCAACACTAGAGGATGTCTTCTATAACAGACGAAGAAGCAGAACGCGACCACGATGTGAAGCTCCTGGCACTGATTGAGCGCTGCGGATCAGTTAAGCTTCGCCTTGGCCTGAAGAAGCTGCAGTTCAAGGTGAAACCCGTCCACTTCCATGGCCACATTCTCTCGGCAAAAGGCCTGAAGCCGGACCCAGACAAGGTCCGAGCGATCCTCGACATGCCAAACCTGTTTGATGCAAAAGGAGTACAGCATCTCATCGGTTTTGCAAACTATCTTGCAAAGTTCATGCCACACCTATCAGCAGTACGTGAGCCTCTACGCCGGTTGCTGGACAAAGACACTCCATGGCACTGGCTACCCAAGCACGAGGCCGCAGTGCAGGAGATGAAATCGCTACTATGACATCACGAACCCTGTCACAATCCAGAGCGACTCCAGCCAAAGGGGACATGGATGCTGCCTTATGCAGGAAGGCCAGCTCGTTGCGTTTGCCTCGAGAGCGCTCACCCCCACCGAACAAAACTATGCACAAATTGAGAAAGAGTGCCTCAGCATCGTCTTCTCTTGCCAGCGATTCCATCACTACTTATATGGTCGAGAGCTGGTCACCGCTGAAACTGACCACAAACCACTCATTGCCATATTCAGTAAACCTCTCCTCAACGTGCCCAAGAGGCTTCAAAGCATGCTCCTGACTCTGCAAAACTACAGCCTGAAGGTCATTTACAAGCCAGGACCAGAGATGTACATCAGCGACATACTGAGCAGGGCAACAGCACAATGTACAGGCAGAGGCACTGTCTATCAGCAGCAGGCCATCTGTTCGCTACAGCAGGAACAACAAGATGTTCAACAGATTAATCAGGCAACACACTGACAAGGACTGCTTAAACATCACAGATCACTGCCTAGCCCAGATCAGGCAACACACTGACAAGGACGAACACCTACAGTCACTGAAGTCCATGGCTCTCGCAGGTTGGCCATACCTGAAAGAGGAGACACCTTTCACAGTGAGAGTATACTGAACCTTTCGAGATGAGATCAGCGTGCAAAATGTTGTCTTGTTCAGAGTTCAGAAGGTCATTATTCCCAAATCACTACGTCCAGAGATGCTTACCCGCATACACTCCAGTCACGTTGGAGGTGACGCATGCTACCACAAGGCTCGTGAAACATTATACTGGCCAAACATGCAAGTAGAAATTAAAGACTTTGTCTGCAACTGTACCACATGCAACGAGTACGCTCATGAACAGCAAAAGGAAACCATGATGTCACACGAACTGGCAAATCGTCACCCTGGACTTATTCAGTCACAGAAAAAAGGACTACCTTCTCATTATTGATCACTACTCTGACTTTTGGGAAATTGAACTGCTCCCTGACCTGGTCATAAAGCACTGCAAGGCACAGTTTGCAAGGCAAGGTCAGCCCACAATTCACTGCACAGTTCAAGTGTTTCGCCTCAGAATGGGAGTTTGACCACGTGACCTCCTCTCCAAGACACCCAAAAGCAAATGGCAAGGCAGAATCAGCTGTCAAGATTGAAAAAAACCTGTTAAGCAGGGCCTTGCGCGACAGCAATGACCCATGGAAAGCGATCTTACAATGGAGGAACACACCCACCGAAAACATGGACAGCAGCCCAGCACAGCGCCTTCTGTCCAGACGTCTGAAGACTACCATCCCCGTAGCTAACAAGCTACTTGAGCCCTGCGTCATGGTTGGCGTCACAGACAAACTGCATCACAGAAAACAGCTCGCTAAGTGCTTCTACGACCGGACTGCTCGAGACCTACCAGAGCTAGAGGTGGGTGAAACGATAAGGATGAAACCACTGCTGGGAGACCACACAGGACTTTGGAGGCTGGGCATGTGCCTGCAGAGAGTTGCACCACGTTCTTACCTGGTGGATGTTGGTGGCTCCCTCTATCGTCGCAATCGGGTGGATCTGCGCGTAGCAGAGCAGACAAACTACTGTCTCAGATGTGAACTTGGAGAAATTCAAAGAAGGACTTCAAAAGATACAGAGAAGTACTGTCTCTCCAGAGGGGTTGGGTTAGACATTGGGTCCCAAGGTGAATCTTGACTTCCACTTAGCCTAACACTGACATCAATGCGTGACTCCATGAACATTGAACATTTGCCTTTGCCCTTTAGTGATTGGATCAGCTGTCCCTTGACAATCAAAATACTCAGAGAAGAATGTCCCTATTTAGCCTGGTCCCATACTGAAGGCTATGTGTTGTAGCCAACTCTTCTATCATCGTCGAAGCATACACAAAGGCATCTTTGGTAAGGCAATTGGAACACAGAGAGGAGTTGGTTTATAGCACACACAGGACCACCAGGTTATAGTGCCTGTCCATCCAGTGAGGCACCAGGCTTGTAGCACCACAACTCAAACAGAGACCAGAACAGACTGAGCCTGTTAAAACAGACCGCGAGCCAGCTAAAACACTGCCTGAGGGTGACGTGTTTTAATTTCCTCCTGGTGTCTGAGGGAGGGAGCTGGCGATGATTTCTTACCTGTCTCTGCATATTGCTCAGCATTAGCCATGCCAACAGTACGAGGTGGACCTGCAGTTATCACACTTAATCATTCTTCTTGAGACAAGACTCATGTTAAGTTTATAAAGTTAGAGCCATTGAAAGTGATCTTTAGGGGCATCAATTTATGGTAATTCAAGGTACTGTCCTCAGGGACAAGATCTCGGTTTCTGTCTGAGTTTTATACAGAAAACATCAAGGGATGATATCCCAGACTCAGATTAAACCTCCAACTGAAATAAAAAGTGTATGGAAAATCTTAATTGAAAGTGCCCAGGAATAAGCTTTATCAGCTTCATATTCTCGATAACATATATTTGATTTCTGCTTTGGCAATCAGAAACATTGTCCCTCCATTTTCTGTTTCAACTAAATGATTTTCTCCTGTATTAGACTAATCCTGGTATCTCCTTATGGGTATTACAGAATATTCTGTATCTCTTGTCTTTCTGTTTTATCATAATAGTCTGGTCTACCATCGTCTGGTCTGATATGGTTGATTAATGGGCCTGTTGCCGATGTTCATTATTGAATTGAGTTTGTATAAACTAAGAGATTAATATTGAATGATAAAATGGGGACTCGCTCTCTCTTTCCCTCTTTCCCTCTTTCTCTTTCCCTCTCTGTCTTGTCCTTTCTTTGAACACACAGTAACATACAACAGACAGACAGTGTATCCCACACTGTTGTGATTTGTTTACCTTTCTCAGGGTGCACCTGCACACACACACGCACGCACAGGTACGCATATGTACGCACACGTACGCACAAACCTCCTCAGGGCATCCGTGGCATTCACACGACTGGTCCACAGCCATCACCTGCCTGCCTAGTGAGCCCATGACCTTTGGTTGTCGTGGTTTCCTTCCTGGGGTTGCCTTGACTCTTTTTCTATCAGTGGAGGCTCCTCAGAGGAGGAAGGGGACGACAATCCTCCTCAGTGAATTTCAGATTCAACGATACTAAATACAGTGCCTTGCGAAAGTATTCGGCCCCCTTGAACTTTGCGACCTTTTGCCACATTTCAGGCTTCAAACATAAAGATATAAAACTGTATTTTTTTGTGAAGAATCAACAACAAGTGGGACACAATCATGAAGTGGAACGACATTTATTGGATATTTCAAACTTTTTTAACAAATCAAAAACTGAAAAATTGGGCGTGCAAAATTATTCAGCCCCCTTAAGTTAATACTTTGTAGCGCCACCTTTTGATGCGATTACAGCTGTAAGTCGCTTGGGGTATGTCTCTATCAGTTTTGCACATCGAGAGACTGAAATTTTTTCCCATTCCTCCTTGCAAAACAGCTCGAGCTCAGTGAGGTTGGATGGAGAGCATTTGTGAACAGCAGTTTTCAGTTCTGTCCACAGATTCGCGATTGGATTCAGGTCTGGACTTTGACTTGGCCATTCTAACACCTGGATATGTTTATTTTTGAACCATTCCATTGTAGATTTTGCTTTATGTTTTGGAAAATTGTCTTGTTGGAAGACAAATCTCCGCCCCAGTCTCAGGTCTTTTGCAGACTCCATCAGGTTTTCTTCCAGAATGGTCCTGTATTTGGCTCCATCCATCTTCCCATCAATTTCAACCATCTTCCCTGTCCCTGCTGAAGAAAAGCAGGCCCAAACCATGATGCTGCCACCACCATGTTTACAGTGGGTATGGTGTGTTCAGGGTGATGAGCTGTGTTGCTTTTACGCCAAACATAACGTTTTGCTTTGTTGCCAAAAAGTTCAATTTTGGTTTCATCTGACCAGAGCACCTTCTTCCACATGTTTGGTGTGTCTCCCAGGTGGCTTGTGGCAAACTTCAAACGACACTTTTTATGGATATCTTTAAGAAATGGCTTTCTTCTTGCCACTCTTCCATAAAGGCCAGATTTGTGCAATATACGACTGATTGTTGTCCTATGGACAGAGTCTCCCACCTCAGCTGTAGATCTCTGCAGTTCATCCAGAGTGATCATGGGCCTCTTGGCTGCATCTCTAATCAGTCTTCTCCTTGTATGAGCTGAAAGTTTAGAGGGACGGCCAGGTCTTGGTAGATTTGCAGTGGTCTGATACTCCTTCCATTTCAATATTATCGCTTGCACAGTGCTCCTTGGGATGTTTAAAGCTTGGGAAATCTTTTTGTATCCAAATCCGGCTTTAAACTTCTTCACAACAGTATCTCGGACCTGCCTGGTGTGTTCCTTGTTCTTCATGATGCTCTCTGCGCTTTTAACGGACCTCTGAGACTATCACAGTGCAGGTGCATTTATATGGAGACTTGATTACACACAGGTGGATTGTATTTATCATCATTAGTCATTTAGGTCAACATTGGATCATTCAGAGATCCTCACTGAACTTCTGGAGAGAGTTTGCTGGACTGAAAGTAAAGGGGCTGAATAATTTTGCACGCCCAATTTTTCAGTTTTTGATTTATTAAAAAAGTTTGAAATATCCAATAAATGTCGTTCCACTTCATGATTGTGTCCCACTTGTTGTTGATTCTTCACAAAAAAAAAACAGTTTTATATCTTTATGTTTGAAGCCTGAAATGTGGCAAAATGTCGCAAAGTTCAAGGGGGCCGAATACTTTCGCAAGGCACTGTATATTAATGTCACCAAATAATTTATTAAAACAGACTGTTTTGCTATTAAGGTCTACAGTAGCCTCAGCAGCACTCTGTAGGGTAGCACAAGGGTGTAGCCAGAGGACAGATAGCTTCTGTCCTCCTCTGGGTATATTGACTTCAATATAAAACCTAGGAGGCTCATGGTTCTCACCCCCTTCCATAGACTTACACAGTAATTATGACAACTTCCCAAGGACTTCCTCCAACCTCTTGCAGCATGAACTGACATGTTGTCCATCTGATCAAAGGATCAGATAATTAATCTAGTAGTGAAAGCATAAGCTACAGCTACACAGAACTGCAGTGCATAAAATGAGGTGAGTAGTTGACTCGAAAAGAGAGAAAGACAATAGTTTAAGTTTTGAACAAATATATTTCTTCCAAAATGAAGGTGAAGCAAACACAACCCAAACAAGTCACACGGCTTCTTTGACGCAATGCCCACTTAACCCGGTAGCCAGCCGCACCAATGTGTTGGAGGAAACACTGTACACCTGGCGACCATGTCAGCATGCATTGCGCTGAAGCAATAGATCGAGGGAGAGAGAGAGAGAGTGAGAGAGAGAGAGAGAGACAAAGCTATATTTCATAGTATATCTTTTTTTATTTTAACTGTCACTGAGCTAGTGTCAAATGCAGCTAGCTAGTTTAGCCTACACAAACACCCAGCTCAAACAGAGAGGGATGCTATGTTAGCTAGCTGGCTACGGCTATCCAATACAGGAACACTTCCAAGTCAAGGTAAGCTTTTGGTTTTATGAATTTTTGCAACCAGGGCCACAGGTGTAACTGGTAAACTGATTGCTGCTCACTACTGTCACATCTGCTCCTGCTACTTCCTCTGGTGTTCATCCGGTGTCTTCTTCACTCCCCCTGTACACACTCTCTCTCTCCCTCTCTGTGCGATTGTGTGGTTGGAGACAGGTGTGCTGGAGTCAGAGCAGATTCCTACCAGCTGCAACTCGTTCCATAATAAAGACCTCTACAAATACTCAGTCCTGCCATTCCCACTCTGCCAGATCGTAATCTCTGCTCAGTCAGTTCATGATTCTAGCCATTTATGATTATTTAAGATCATATTACTCTGCTGTGCCTATTACCCTGCCTGACACCGTTTATCCTCTCATTGCAGTTACCGCTCTGTCTCTGGCTCCTGTCTCCTGTTCTACATCTCACCACCCAACTACATTGCGCTGGATTTTACTCACCACCACTACCTTGTATTCCCCTCAGGACCTGTTTACCCTGCTCTACTCAGCTAACTCCAACCTCAGTCTCAGGACCTGTTTACCCTGTTCTACTCAGCTGACTCCAACCTCAGTCTCCACATCTCACCACCACTACCTTGGATTCCCCTCAGGACCTGTTTACCCTGTTCTACTCAGCTAACTCCAACCTCAGTCTCCACATCTCACCACCACTACCTTGGATTCCCCTCAGGACCTGTTTACCCTGTTCTACTCAGCTGACTCCAACCTCAGTCTCCACATCTGTTTTTTTCTGCAACTCGTCCGAGCTTCCCCGGATCTGCACTCCATATCTTCCTGTGTAACAATAAATATTTTGGTTCATTCATCCCTGTTTCCTCATCTGAGTCTGCTCTTGGGTTCCTTAGTGTCACTTCGCTTAACTACACTGTACTGAATGATTGTACCGGGTTTACTAACCACAGTTAATTCTAGTAGCTATGTTGACTATGATGTGACAACGATGTGTGTAGCGGTTAGCAGGTTTGGCTTGGAAACTTTTTATTTTCCTGGTCACAGATAGCTGATGTGTTGTTCACTGAAGTCCACAAGCAAAGGGAAAAGTTGAGGGGAGAAGAGCACGTAGTTAGATGCGAGAAGGAATTATATACACAAGGACCTGTTTGTATGTGCCTGGTATGGCAGTGAACTTTGTTAGCGTTTGATCAGGGGGGTATACATTGTGCCGATTCTGAAAAACGTTTCTTAAATGGAAGCAAATGGAACAAACTATTGTTTGCAACTAGATTAATGATTACACCCTAGATCAGCTCGATGCAGGCAAAAGTGTGCAAGGCGGTATTGAATATGTCACTGTCACCTTGATCACTCAAAATTCCCTTGACGTGCACTTACACTGTAAACTTTTCATAGGCTAGGTTGTAGCAACCTCATGAGTACAGGGAAAATTAGAGTATCATGTTGTAGCCTAAACTTATTGTTACATTGAGCTGGGTGAATGGAATATGAATGACAGTCATCCAATACGCTGTAATAGAAATAAGGCCATGTGTATAATCCTCCCTCATCTTATACGGCACCTACTGCCACTGCTTTCTATATACAGTGTTGGCCAAAGGTTTTGAGAATGACACAAATATTAATTTCCACAAAGTTTGCTGCCTCAGTGTCTTTAGATATTTTTGTCAGATGTTACTGAAGTATAATTACAAGCATTTCTGTCATGTTCGTCATATTGATGAGACCAAGGCACAGCGTGATATGAATACATTCTTCTTTTAATAAAGAAGAAAAACGTGACGCTATATAGAACGAGTGCTGACATGCAACTACACAAAGACAATAACCCACAAAATACCCAAGGATTATGGCTACCTAAATATGGTCCCCAATCAGAGACAACGATAAACAGCTGCCTCTGATTGAGAACCAATCTAGGCAACCATAGACATAAAAACACCTAGACCAGATACAACCCCATAAACATACAAAAACCCTAGAGAGGACAAAAAACACATATATCACCCTCGTCACACCCTGACCTAACCAAAATAATAAACA
The DNA here is from genome assembly GCF_036934945.1 of Oncorhynchus masou masou. Classification (NCBI taxonomy): domain Eukaryota; kingdom Metazoa; phylum Chordata; class Actinopteri; order Salmoniformes; family Salmonidae; genus Oncorhynchus; species Oncorhynchus masou. The sequence goes on along the minus strand of NC_088224.1, from coordinate 27,314,999 downwards.
AAACAAAGAATACTAAGGTCAGGGAGTGACAATTTCATAAGTATCAAAGGCATTTATTGACAATTCCATGAAGTTGATGCAAAGAGTCAATATTTGCAGTGTCACGCCCTGGCCTAAGTTATCTTTGTTTTCTTTATTATTTTGGTTAGGCCAGGGTGTGACATGGGTGATTTATGTGTTTTGTTTTGTCTAGGGTTTTTTGTAGATTTATGGGGTTGTGTTCTTTTAGGTGTCTAGGTAAGTCTATGGTTGCCTGGATTGGTTCTCAATCAGAGGCAGGTGTCTATCATTGTCTCTGATTGGGAGCCATATTTAGGCAGCCATATTCTTTGGGTATTTTGTGGGTGATTGTTTCCTGTCTTTGTGTTTTATGCACCAGTTAGGACTGTTTCGGTTTTCACGTTTATTGTTTTGTAATGTGTTCATGTTAAGTGTCTCTTATTAAAGAACCATGAACTTCAACCACGCTGCGTTTTGGTCCGCCTCTCCTTCACAGGAAGAAAGCCGTGACAGAATCACCCACCACAACAGGACCAAGCGGCGTGGTGACAGGCAGCGCCAGCAGGAGCAGCGCAATCAGGACTTCTGGACATGGGAGGAAATCCTTGACGGGAGAGGACCATGGGCAAAGCCAGGGGAGTGTCGACGCACCAAGGTGCAGCAGGAGAAGCGGCAGCAGGAGCAGCGCAGGGAGGAATGGACATGGGAGGACGAGGTGGACGGTGATGAACCCTGGACACAGCCGGGGGAATATCGCCGCCCCAAGGCAGAGCTGGAGGTAGCCAAAGCGGAGGGGGGGCGGTTTGAAGAGGCAGCACGGAAGCAGGGCTGGAAACCCGAGTGTCAGACCCAAACATTTATTGGGGGAGGCACACAGGAAGTATGGCGAAGCCAGGTAGGAGACCTGCGCCAACTTCCTGTGCTTACCGGAGAGTGAGAGAGACCGGGCAGGCACCGTGTTATGCTGTGGAGCGCACGGTGTCCCCAGTGCGGGTGCAAAGCCCGGTGCGGTACATACCAGCTCCTCGTATCGGCTGGGCTAGAGTGGGCATCCAGCCTCGTGCCATGAAGCCGGCTCTACGCATCTGGTCTCCAGTGCATCTCCTTGGGCCGGTGTACATGGCACCAGCCTTACGCATGGTGTCCCCGGTTCGCCTGCACAGCCCAGTGCAGGCTATTCCACCTCGCCGCACTGGCAGGGCGACCGGCAGCATTCAACCAGGTAAGGTTGGGCAGGCTCGGTGCTCAAGAGCTCCAGTGCGCCTGCACGGTCCGGTAAATCCAGTGCCACCTCCACGCATCAGCCCTCCGGTGGCAGCCCCCCACACCAGGCTTCTTGTGTGTGTCCAGAGCCCAGTACTTCCTGTTCCTCCTCCCCGCACTCGCCCTGACGTGCGTGTCCTCGGCCCAGTACCACCAGCGCCGGCACCACGCACCAGGCCTACAGCGCGCCTCGTCTGTCCAGAGCTGCTAGAGTCTCCCGCCTGTCCAGAGCTGCTAGAGTCTCCCGCCTGTCCAGAGCTGCTAGAGTCTCCCGCCTGTCCAGAGCTGCTAGAGTCTCCCGCCTGTCCAGTCTGCAAGGAGCCGCCATTCAGCCAGGATCCGCCAGAGCCGCCATTCAGCCAGGATCCGCCAGAGCCGCCATTCAGCCAGGATCCACCAGAGCCGCCATTCAGCCAGAAGCTGCCAGAGCCGTCAACCAGCCTGAGCTACCTCAGTCCGGAGCTGCCCCTCAGTCCAGTGGGGCCATTTAGTAGGGTTGCCAATCCTAGGTCGGCGGCAAGGGCCGTTCCTAGGATGCTACAAAAACGGACTAAGACTATGGTGGAGTGGGGTCCCCTATGGGTTTAGGTGTGCGGCCGGGAGTCCACACCTTTGGGGGGGGGGGGTACTGTCACGCCCTGGCCTTAGTTATCTTTGTTTTCTTTATTATTTTGGTTAGGCCAGGGTGAGACATGGGTGATTTATGTGTTTTGTCATTTCTAGGGTTTTTTATAGATTTATGGGGTTGTGTTTTTTAGGTGTCTAGGTAAGTCTATGGTTGCCTGGATTGGTTCTCAATCAGAGGCAGGTGTCTATCATTGTCTCTGATTGGGAGCCATATTTAGGCAGCCATATTCTTTGGGTATTTTGTGGGTGATTGTTTCCTGTCTTTGTGTTTTATGCACCAGTTAGGACTGTTTCGGTTTTCACGTTTATTGTTTTGTAATGTGTTCATGTTAAGTGTCTCTTATTAAAGATCCATGAACTTCACCACGCTACGTTTTTTTCCGCCTCTCCTTCACATGAAGAAAGCCGAGACATGCAGTGTTGACCCTTCTTTTTCAAGACCTCTGCAATCTGTCCTGGCATGCTGTCAATTAACTTCTAGGACACATCCTGACTGATGGCAGCCCATTTTTACATAATCAATGCTTGGAGCTTGTTAGAATTTGTGGGTTTTTGTTTGTCCACCCGCCTCTTGAGGATTGACCACAAGTTCTCAATGGGATTAAGGTCTGGGGAGTTTCCTGACCATGGACCCAAAATATCAATGTTTTGTTCCCCAAGACACTTGGATATCACTTTTGCCTTATGGCAAGGTGCTCCATCATGCTGGAAAAGGCATTTTTCATCACCAAACTGTTCCTGGATGGTTGGGAGAAGTTGCTCTCGGGGGATGTGTTGTTACCATTCTTTATTCATGGCTGTGTTCTTAGGCAAAATTGTGAGTGAGCCCACTCCCTTGGCTGAGAAGCAACCCAACACATGAATGGTCTCAGGATGCTTTATTGTTGGCATGACACATGACTGATGGTAGCGCTCACCTTGTCTTCTCCGAACAAGCTTTTTTCCGGATGCCCCAAACAATCGGAAAGGGGATTCATCAGAGAAAATGAGTTTACCCCAGTCCTCAGCAGTCCAATCCCTGTACCTTTTGCAGAATATCAGTATGTCCCTGATGTTTTTCCTGGAGAGAAGTGGCTTCTTTGCTTCCCTTCTTGACACTGGGCCATCCTCCAAATGTCTTCGCCTCACTGTGCGTACAGATGCACTCACACCTGCCTGCTGCCATTCCTGAGCAAGCTCTGTACTGGTGGTGCTTCGATCCTGCAGCTGAATCAACTTTAGGAGACGGTCCTGGCGCTTGCTGGACTTTCTTGTGCGCCCTGAATCCTTCTTCACAACAATTTAACCGCTCTCCTTGAAGTTCTTGATGATCCGATAAATGGCTGATTTAGGTGCAATCTTACTGGCAGCAATATCCTTACCTGTGAAGCCGTTTTTGTGCCTTGACCTCGTCAACACTCACACCTGTGTTAACGAGAAAATCACTGACATGATGTCAGCTGGTCCTTTTGTAGCAGGGCTGAAATGCTGTGGAAATGTTTTTGGGGGATTCAGTTCATTTGAATGGCAAAGAGAGACTTTGCAATTAATTGCAGTTCATCTGATTACTCTTCATAACATTCTGGAGTATATGCAAATTGCCATCATACAAACTGAGGGAGCAGACTTTGTGAAAATTAATATTTGTGTCATTCTCAGAACTTTTGGCCACAGCTATACAGTACCAGTCAACAGTTTGGACCTATTCACACCAAGATTTCTTCTTTATTTGGACTATTTTCTAAATTGTAGAATGATAGTGAAGACATCAAAACTATGAAATAACACATCTGGAATCATGTAGTTAGCTAAATATATTTTAGATTCTTCAAAGTAGCCACCCATTGCCTTGATGACAGCGTTGCGCAAAGTGTCAGAGTATCACAGAAGAGATAATCCTTCCTGAAACCTCATCAGGACTCTGACCAGGAGGTTGATATACGTCAAATGTTCCCCCTCCATGGTTAAATTGGTCCCCTTTGACACTCTACTTCCCCCTGTGAACAATGTTCAGTTTCAAAGAGACAAAATTAATTAACACCGCAGCACAAATGGCACCCTATTCCCCACATAATGCATTACTTATGCCTAGGGCACATTAGGGTGCCATTAGGGGTGCATACTGGGACTACCGGTAGAGGAAGTCCTTATTTTAGCCCAAAGCCGCTTCTTATGGGTGGAAGTGCACCTCTCATGATCAGAGGTACTGGAGAAGGTTAAGTGGTTGGTTGGCTCATACGACAACCATTACTGTGGCTTTGGTCAGGATTATGGTCATATAAAAAATCACAATCCAGCCACCAGACAAAGCTTTTTAGACTTTCGGAGTGGATTTGGTGCAGGTTTAATGTCTTAGGCCAAACCATCAACAAAATATTACACTTCTCCACCTGTTTTACCCAGCATACAGCTATTTCTAATGAGGCTGCTTTCCTTTACAATGTGCAGTATGTATGATGATATCAAATGAGGATCTCCTGTCAATCTGTCTTCCTATGATTATTATTATGATAACCTTTTACACAAGCTATTAGCTCATCCACAGCCTAAATTGCTAATTTAATAACGCTTAATAAAGCAATGTGTTCTTGTGTGCTATTGTAAATGAGGAAATAAGACACACAAAAACAGTGAAGCCATCAGGCTAATGTAGGGAATTATCTGTAATGTGTGTTGGTAGACCCCTACTTTTCTTAGATCCGTAATTAAGTCTTTGTTATGTTTTAATTTATTGCTGCAAATTGGGAATGTTAAAGTAATTTCCCCTGTGTTTGGTTTCGATTCCTAACATATTTATTTTTGTTCAAGTCCACCATTTTAAAATAACACCAGTAAGACCATCACCTAAGATGGATGTGCCATCTACAAAGCATATCCAGAGGTTTTATAAACAGATAACAAATCATGAAAAGGTCATTCACAGATCATGAGTTAACTTTTATTTAAGCAATGAATAACATCATATATCTTGCTAAAGAGTGAGAATGATAAATGACTGCTGTCCATGTGAAAATGTCACACATTATATTACTCAGACAGTCCTTTATGGAAAAAAACATACCAAAAAATGATCAAATCTGAGTTATTAACAGTCGTTATTACACCTTTGATAGCAAAGCCAGTAATGCATTGATGAGACCATAGGACAATTATTTCACTTCCTGTGTCCTCCTCTGTGATGCCAGTGGCCCGGTCCTGTGATTATCAAAGGTCGAAGGTCACAATGAAGGCCAGAATGGTCATCAAAGAAAACCCTATATTTTTTTGGTCTAAACATAGCAATAACCCACTCAATGACACCACAAGTTATGTTACCTGGCCATTTTCAATTTCTCTTTCTGTCTATTTTACTAATATAACCATGCAAGGTGTATTAGGTATTAGGTATGAACCAACACAGCCATTAAGCTGATGATAACACAGGCAGTGTGAGCGTAAATAAAACCATAGGCAGTGGCGGTTGGTGCCGTTTAAGATGAGGGAGGACGAACATTTTTCTTTGTGCATGACCTTATTTCTATTACAGCATATTGGATGACTTTCGTTCATATTCCATTCACCCAGTTCAATGTAAGATCGATAAATTTAGGCTACTACATGATACTCGAATTTCCCTATACTCATCATGAGGTTGAGAAGTCGAGAGAATTTTTTGTAATCAAGGTGACAGATAGTAACACATTCAATACCGCCTTGCACACTCTTGCCTGCATCTAGCTGATCTAGGGTGTAATCATTAGTCCAACAGTTGCAAACAAGAGTTTCTATTGGACAAATTCAGGTATGTTTATACCCGTTTTGCTCCGCTTGCTTCTGATTAGAAAAGTTAACAGAATTGGCGGAATAAATACACCCATAATCAAGCTCAAACACAGTTCACTTTCATAGCAGCCACATACTGTACAAACAGCATGGTCACTTTGCTCATTGTAATTCCTTCTCACATCTACACACTCTCCTCCTCGCTCACCTTTTACCTTCGATTGTGGACTTTAGTGCACAACACATCAGCTATCTGTGACCAGGCGATAAAACCTTTCCAAGCCAAACCTTCATATCATAATCGCTAACCGTTACACACAGCCTACATCATTGTCACCATATTATGTAACGTCATCGTCAACACAGCTAATAGAACTAACGCATTTGTAAACCTGCTACAATCATGCAGTACAGTGTACAGTCAACAAGGACTTGAGAGGTTACATCGGCCTCCAATGAATGTATATCTTGGCTTGGAAGAGTTCCAGTGTTGGATAGCCATAGCCAGCTAGCTAACATAGCATCCCTCTCTGTTTGAGCTGGGTGTTTGAGTTGGCTAAACTAGTTAGCTAGCTAGTCAACTAAATAAGTGAAAGTGAAAAAATACTACGATATATACAGTGGCTTGCGAAAGTATTCACCCCCTTGGCATCTTTCCTATTTAGTTGCCTTACAACCTGGAATTAAAATAGATTTTGGGGGGGGGTTGTATCATTTGATTTTCACAACATGCTTTGAAGATGCCACTGGGATTTTTTGCCCATTCTTCAAGGCAAAACTGCTCCAGCTCCTTCAAGTTGGATGGGTTCCACTGGCGTACAGAAATTTCTAAGTCATAATACAGATTCTCAAGTTGATTGAGGTCTGGGCTTTGACTAGTCCATTCCAAGACATTTAAATGTTTCCCTTTAAACCACTCGAGTGTTGCTTTAGCAGTATGCTTAGGGTCATTGTCCTGCTGGAACGTGAACCTCCGTCCCAGTATCAAATCTCTGGAAGACTGAAACAGGTTTCCCTCAAGGATTTCTTTGTATTTAGCGCCATCCATCATTCCTTCAATTTTGACCAGTTTCTCAGTCCCTGCAGATAAAAAACATTCCCACAGCTTGGGATGGTGTTCTCGGGGTGATGAGAGGTCTTGGGTTTGAGCCATACATAGCGTTTTCTTTGATGGTCAAAAAGCTCCATTTTAGTCTCATCTGACCAGAGCACCTTCTTCTATATGTTTGGAGAGTCTCCCACATGCCTTTTGGCGAACTCCAAACATGTTTGCTCATTTTCTTCTTTAAGCAATCGCTTTTTTTCTGGCCACTCTTCCGGTAAGCCCAGCTCTGTGGAGTATACGTGTTATGAATCCCTTTGGCCCGGCAGTCAAGGGGGAATGGTATCGAGACATGTAACATAACTCATGCAAAGTGTAATAGTGACAAAGTAATGATGAGAATGAAATAACCACAGACAACGAATATCTACCGTCAAACACTCAAGGTGTATTTGCAAACACATGGTAAAGGGGGGGGGGGGGGGGCAGGAAAAGGGGCTGAGCTGGACTCAAGGAAAGAAACAACATTTACATTTACATTTAAGTCATTTGGCAGACGCTCTTATCCAGAGCGACTTACAAATTGGTGAATTCACCTTATGACATCCAGTGGAACAGCCACTTTACAATAGTGCATCTAAATAATTTAAGGGGGGGCGGTGAGAAGGATTACTTTATCCTATCCTAGGTATTCCTTAAAGAGGTGGGGTTTCAGGTGTCTCCGGAAGGTGGTGATTGACTCCGCTGTCCTGGCGTCGTGAGGGAGTTTGTTCCACCATTGGGGGGCCAGAGCAGCAGTTTTGACTGGGCTGAGCGGGAACTGTACTTCCTCAGTGGTAGGGAGGCGAGCAGGCCAGAGGTGGATGAACGCAGTGCCCTTGTTTGGGTGTAGGGCCTGGTCAGAGCCTGGAGGTACTGCGGTGCCGTTCCCCTCACAGCTCCGTAGGCAAGCACCATGGTCTTGTAGCGGATGCGAGCTTCAACTGGAAGCCAGTGGAGAGAGCGGAGGAGCGGGGTGACGTGAGAGAACTTGGGAAGGTTGAACACCAGACGGGCTGCGGCGTTCTGGATGAGTTGTAGGGGTTTAATGGCACAGGCAGGGAGCCCAGCCAACAGCGAGTTGCAGTAATCCAGACGGGAGATGACAAGTGCCTGGATTAGGACCTGCGCCGCTTCCTGTGTGAGGCAGGGTCGTACTCTGCGGATGTTGTAGAGCATGAACCTACAGGAACGGGCCACCGCCTTGATGTTAGTTGAGAACGACAGGGTGTTGTCCAGGATCACGCCAAGGTTCTTAGCGCTCTGGGAGGAGGACACAATGGAGTTGTCAACCGTGATGGCGTGATCATGGAACGGGCAGTCCTTCCCCGGGAGGAAGAGCAGCTCCGTCTTGCCGAGGTTCAGCTTGATGTGGTGATCCGTCATCCACACTGATATGTCTGCCAGACATGCAGAGATGCGATTCGCCACCTGGTCATCAGAAGGGGGAAAGGAGAAGATTAATTGTGTGTCGTCTGCATAGCAATGATAGGAGAGACCATGTGAGGTTATGACAGAGCCAAGTGACTTGGTGTATAGTGAGAATAGGAGAGGGCCTAGAACAGAGCCCTGGGGGACACCAGTGGTGAGAGCGCGTGGTGAGGAGACAGATTCTCGCCACGCCACCTGGTAGGAGCGACCTGTCAGGTAGGACGCAATCCAAGCGTGGGCCGCGCCGGAGATGCACAACTCGGACAGGGTGGAGAGGAGGATCTGATGGTTCACAGTATAGAAGGCAGCCAATAGGTCTAGAAGGATGAGAGCAGAGGAGAGAGAGTTAGCTTTAGCAGTGCGGAGCGCCTCCGTGATACAGAGAAGAGCAGTCTCAGTTGAATGACTAGTCTTGAAACCTGACTGATTTGGATCAAGAAGGTCATTCTGAGAGAGATAGCGGGAGAGCTGGCCAAGGACGGCACGTTCAAGAGTTTTGGAGAGAAAAGAAAGAAGGGATACTGGTCTGTAGTTGTTGACATCGGAGGGATCGAGTGTAGTTTTTTTCAGAAGGGGTGCAACTCTCACTCTCTTGAAGACGGAAGGGACGTAGCCAGCGGTCAGGGATGAGTTGATGAGCGAGGTGAGGTAAGGGAGAAGGTCTCCGGAAATGGTCTGGAGAAGAGAGGAGGGGATAGGGTCGAGCGGGCAGGTTGTTGGGCGGCCGGCCGTCACAAGAAGCGAGATTTTATCTGGAGAGAGAGGGGAGAAAGAGGTCAGAGCACAGGGTAGGGCAGTGTGAGCAGAACCAGCGGTGTCGTTTGACTTAGCAAACGAGGATCGGATGTCGTCGACCTTCTTTTCAAAATGGTTGACGAAGTCATCTGCAGAGAGGGAGGAGGGGGGGGAGGAGGATTCAGGAGGGAGGAGAAGGTGGCAAAGAGCTTCCTAGGGTTAGAGGCAGATGCTTGGAATTTAGAGTGGTAGAAAGTGGCTTTAGCAGCAGAGACAGAGGAGGAAAATGTAGAGAGGAGGGAGTGAAAGGATGCCAGGTCCGCAGGGAGGCGAGTTTTCCTCCATTTCCGCTCGGCTGACCGGAGCCCTGTTCTATAAATAAACAAATATCCAAAAACACCCCTAAGCTAGCCTACTATACAGCTAACTAACCAAAAATACAGTGGGTGGTCCTCCCAGGTCTAACTAGTGTTTTTATACAAAGTATTCCTCCGGGTAGTGTATGCCCATGGGCAACTTGTCTTGGTTCCCCCTTTTCCCACCGTCAAACAAACACCATAACAAAACCAATACACAGATGGGGACAAAGTGACATGTAGTTTCAAAAACAAACAAGAGATCTGCAGACAGATGGCATTGACAGAGAGATTGAGCTCCTGAGAAAACAACTGACAGGGTTTTTAAACCAAGGGAAAGGGAATGTGATTGGGTAATGGCAACAGGAGGTGTGTCTTCTGATTGATGACTGCATGGTGACTGATTGGGGAATGATGATTGCCACCTGTGAGGAGGGGAGAAGGAGAGAAAAGAAATACACACACAGGATACACACACAGGATACCTGTATCCGTAACAGTATGGCTTAAAGTGGTCCTATGGACAGATACTCCAATCTCCGCTGTGGAGCTTTTCAATGCCTTCAGAGTTATCTTTGGTCTCTTTGTTGCCTCTCATTAATGCCCTCCTTGCCTGGTCCGTGTGTTTTGGTGGGCGGCCCTCTCTTGGCAGGTTTGTTGTGGTGTCATATTATTTCAATTTTTTAATAATGGATTTAATGGTGCTCTGTGGGATGTTCAACGTTTCTGCTATTTTTATAACCCAACCCTGATCTGTACTTCTCCACAACTTTGTCCCTGACCTGTTTGGAGAGCTCCTTGGTCTTCATGGTGCCGCTTGGTTGGTGGTGCCCCTTGCTTAGTGGTGTTGCAGACTCTGGGGCCTTTCAGAACAGGTGTATATATACTGAGATCATGTGACACTTCGATTGCACACAGGTGGACTTTATTTAACTAATTATGTGACTTTTGAAGGTAATTGGTTGTACCAGATCTTATTTAGGGGCTTCATAGCAAAGGGGGTGAATACATATGCACACACCACTTTTCTGTTTTTAATTTTTTATAATTTTTTGAAACAAGTACTTTTTTTCATTCCGCTTCACCAATTTGGACTATTTTGTGTACGTCCATTACATGAAATACAAATAAAATCTATTTAAATTACAGGTTGTAATGCAACAAAATACAAAAAACGCCAAGGGGGATGAATACTTTTGCAAGGCACTGTAGCTCTCTTCCTTCTCCTTCATTTTGGGGACATTTATTTGTTAAAAACTGTTCTACTATTGTCTTTCTCTCTCTTTGAGTCAATTACTCACCACATTTTATGCACTGCAGTGCTAGCTAGCTGTAGCTTATGCTTTCACTACTTGCTTCATTCTCTGATCCTTTGATTGGGTGGACAAAATATCAGTTCATGCTACAAGAGCTCTGATAGGGTAGAGGACGTCTTCTGGAAGTTCTCATAATTAGTGCGTAAGTCCACGGAAGGGGGTGAGAACCGTGAGCCTCCTAGGTTTTGTATTGAAGTAGATGTACCCAGAGGAGGTGTCATGCTCTGAGATCCTTATTATTCTCTATGTTTGGTTAGGTCAGGGTGTGACTTGGGTGGGAAGTTCTATGTCTTCTCTTTCTTTGTTTTTGGCCGAGTGTGGTTCCCAATCAGAGGCAGCTGTCTATCGTTGTCTCTGATTAGGGATCATACTTAGGCAGCCCTTTTTCCCACCACAGTGTTTTTAAAAATAAAAGAATCATGAACACTTTCCACGCTGTGCTTTGGTCTACTCTTCCTACCACCTACGAGAACCGTTACAGAAGATCCCACCAAAAACGGACCAAGCAGCGTGGCCAGGAAGAGTGGACATGGGAGGACATCCTGAATGGAGAAGGACCCTGGATGCGGGCCGGAGAGTATCGCCATCCAAGGGATCAGATGGAGGCAGCGAGAGCGGAATGGCGACGATACGAGGAGGAAGCCCGAGAGGCAGCAGGTGGGGGCACATTTTGGTGGGGGCACACAGGGAGATTGGTGGAGTCAGTGTTTAGACCTGAGCCAACTCCCTGTGCTTACCGTGGGGAGAGTGTAATTGGTCAGGCACCGTGTTGTGGGGTGATACACACTGTGTCTCCAGTGCACATTCACAGCTCTGTGCCAGCTCCTGGCATTTGCTGTGCTAAAGTGGGCATCCAGCCAGGACGGATTGTGCCGGCTCAGCGGTCTTGGTCTCCAGTGTGTCTCCTTGGTCCAGGATATCCTGCGCCAGCACTACGCACGGTATCCCCAGTTCGCCAGCACAACCCAGTGCGGCCTGTTACAGCTCCCCGCAATTGTCGTGCTACAGGGGGTATTCAGCCAGGACGCGTTCTGCGAGCTCTATGCTCCAGACCTCCAGTGCGCCTCCACAGTCCAGTATATCCTGTGCCGGCTCTACGCACTATGCCTCCAGTGCGCCTTCATAGCCCAGTGGTCCTGTGCCAGCTCTCCACATTCACTGAGCTAAAGTGGGTATCCAGCCAGGACGTGTTGTGGCAGCTCCTCGCACCAGGCTTCTAGTCCGTCTCCTCAGTCCGGTGAGACCTGTTCCGGCTCCACGTACGAAGCCTCCAGTGATGATCCATGGCTCGAAGCCAACGTTTCAGGTAGCCTTCCACAAGCTTCACACAATAAGTTGGGTGAATTTTGGCCCATTCCTCCTCACAGAGCTGGTGTAACCGAGTCAGGGTTGTAGGCCTCCTTGCTCGCACACGCTTTTCAGTGCTGCCCACACATTTTCTATGGGATTGAGGTCAGGGCTTTGTGATGGCAGCTCCAATACCTTGACTTTGTTGTCCTTAAGCCATTTTGCCACAACTTTGGAAGTATGTTTGGGGTCATTGTCCATTTGGAAGACCCATGTGCGACCAAGCTTTAACTTCCTGACTGATATCTTGAAATGTTGCTTCAATATATCCACATCATTTTCCTCCCTCATGAAGCCATCTATTTTGTGAAGTGCACCAGTCCCTCTTGCAGCAAAGCACCCCACAACATGAACATGATGCTGCCACCCACTTGCTTCAAGGTGGGGATGGTATTCTTCAGCTTGCAAGCCTCCCCCTTTTTCCTCCAAACATAACGATGGTCATTATGGCGAAACAGTTCTATTTTTGTTTCATCAGACCAGAGGGCATTTTTCCAAAAAGTACGATCTTTGTTCCCATGTGCAGTTACAAACCGTAGGCTGGCTTTTTCATGGCGGTTTTGGAGCAATGGCTTCTTCCTTGCTGAGCGACCTTTCAGGTTATGTCGATATAGGACTCGTTTTACTATGGATATAGATCATTTGCAAGGTCCTTTGCCGTACTTCTGGGATTGATTTGTACTTTTCGCACAAAAGTAGCTTCTAAAGCCTTGACATAATTTTTTTGAATTTTCCAAACTGTTTAAAGGCAGTGTCAACTAAGTGTATGTAAACTTCTGACCCACAGGAATTGTGATACAGGGAATTTTAAATTAAATAATAAGTCTGTAAACAATTGTTTGTGTCATGCACAAAGTAGATGTCCTAACCGACTTGCCAGAACTGTAGTTTGCTAACAAGAAATTTGTGGAGTGGTTGAAAAATGAGTTTTAATGACTCCAAGTGTATGTAAACTTCAGACTTCAACTGTAATCCCTTCAAATGGCAAGGAGATGAAAGCCACAGTGTTATACGTTGACAGGGCCGCTCTGTGTGTGTGTGTGTGTGTGTGTGTGTGTGTGTGTGTGTGTGTGTGTGTGTGTGTGTGTGTGTGTGTGTGTGTGTGTGTGTGTAGGTGGTCAGGACAGCTCTCTTCTCCACCTTATCGGAGTGAAGCAGCAAAGGCTCAGTTTTGCTAAGCCAGCCGAGAAGAGACGTCACATGAACCTGTATGTGTTTGAAGACAGGTGTAGTGTAGGTGATTACAAACCTGCTTTGTGTAGCCCTGTAAACCAGCTTGAACCAGGTTTTACTGTACCTAGCTAGGTTCTGAAACATGGGTGTTTTACATGAAGCCTCATTCTGGTTGCAAATGTAGCCTCGTACCAATGATTTTCCTGGCATGGTCAGACAGACTTACCCAATGCTAAATACTACAGTTTGTGAGTGGGTTTTATATTAATCTGGAATCAATAAACATTTAGCTGGGAGTTCCTGGGATTCTTGATAACTTTAATCATATCAAACCAGACCCCTGAAACTCCAAATTCATACCACGATCCAGTTCTCGGGTCAGGCACCCCTATACACAGAAATAATCCTTACAGGAGCAGTTAAAATGACAGTCATGTATGCGTAGCAACATATTCCCTCTCCACAGGACTGGATATACACAATAGTATATGCTTCTTTGTCCACCGCTATAGAAATATCACAAAGGCCCAGACTCTCTTTTCTGCTTAAATACCAGACTACTTTTGAAGAGTTTTTTTGTTGTTGTCTTCTCTCACACCATGATCCTTCCTTCCTTCCTTCCTTCCTTCCTTCCTTCCTTCCTTCCTTCCTTCCTTCCTTCCTTCCTTCCAGTTATTGTAACTCTGTCACTTACCCTAAAATCCCCAGCTCACCACAAATGTTGCAAATTGCATAAATCTCTTGCAGGCTACTTGTAAGGTGAAGGCATTGCCTGCTTTTCAGGGAGTACATCTTTTAATCTTTCTTATGGTTCACCAAAAATAAAAATACATATTTTAAATCTTACTAACTGTACATTACTGTATCACAGCTGACCTGGAAGAACCTCAGAATGGCACGCCTGTGCAGGGATGCTGTTTTTAGTCTTCTCTCACACCATGTTCCCTCCCTCCCTCCCTCCCTCCTGGTTTCTTTCACCCTCCCATGTTCATCTTCACAACCTCTCCCCAAGGCTCTGGAGGAAATCAAAGGTGTGAAACCTCATTACAATAATCAGCTCAATTTAGCATGACGGAGACGGTACTCTCAAGGTGGTGCTGTGCTATAGGAGAAAGCAAACATGAGAAAGCGAATGACCATTCACAACCATATGATGGTCCTTGCTGTATGTAGAGATACTGACAACTATAAGGTAAGTGATTTATATGGAAAAGAGATGTGTATGGTGAATTTGGCAAAGAGGAGAGTCTAAGGTAAGTTTTGGAGTTCCTCAAAGGCTCTGTTTTCAGACGACTGTTCTGATGATATACACTGATTATACCAAACATCAGGAACACTTTCCTAATATTGAGTTGCACACCCCTTTTTTCCCTCAGAACAGCCTCAATTCATTAGGGAATGGACTCTACAAGGTTTCGATAGTGTTCCACTGTCAGGGTTTACCAGAATTGGACCCAGAAGCAGACCAGGACAAGGACAGAAACACAGGCAAACATAGACTCAGGAAGCGGGATTCGTGACAGTACCCCCCCCCCTCCGACGAACGCCACCGGGCGGACTACCTGGAGCACCAGGGTGGAGGCGGTAGAAGTCACGAAGCAGGTCGTCATCAAGGATCTGACGCCGAGGAATCCAACTCCTCTCCTCTGGACCATATCCTTCCCAATCCACGAGATATTGGAAACCTCGACCCCGCCGTCTGGAATCCATTATGCGGCGCACCGTGTAGGCAGGACCACCTCCGATCATCCGAGGAGGAGGGGGCAACAGAGGACTGAGGAGAACCGGCTTGAGGCAGGAGACATGAAAGGTGGGGTGTACTCGAAGCGTTGCCGGCAATTTGAGTTGGACCACAACAGGGTTAATGATTCTCTCCACCACAAACGGACCAATGAACCTTGGTGACAGTTTCCTCGACTCAGTCCATAGAGGAAGATCCCGTGTAGCCAACCAAACCTTATCTCCGATGGTATAAGCGGGAGCAGGAATACGGCGACGATTCGCCTGGATCTGATACCGGTCAGAAACTCTAAGGAGGACCTTCCTGGCCCGATGCCAGGTCCAGTGGCAACGACGAATGTGGGCCTGGACAGAAGGAACCGAAAGATCCCTCTCCTGAGAAGGAAACAAGGGAGGTTGGTATCCGTACAGGCATTGGAAGGGGGACATCCCAGTGGCAGATGAAGGAAGGGTATTATGGGCATACTCGACCCAGGGTAATTGAGATGACCAAGAGGTGGGATCAGAGGAGACAAGACAACGCAGCGTGGACTCCATCTTCTGGTTGGCTCTCTCCGCCTGACCATTACATTGTGGGTGAAATCCAGAAGTGAGACTGACTGTAGCTCCAATGGCCAAACAGAAGGATCTCCAGACAGCAGAGGTAAACCGAGCACCACGGTCAGAAACAATGTCACTGGGCAATCCGTGGACCCTGAAAACCTCCCTAACCAGGATCTCGGACGTCTCCGTGGCAGATGGAAGCTTGGAGAGAGGGACAAAATGAGCAAACTTGCTGAATCTGTCCACAATGGTCAGAATGACCGTGTTCCCAACAGAAGGGGGCAATCCCGTGACAAAATCCAGGGCCAGATGCGACCAAGGTCGCCGAGGAATAGGTAGGGGGTGAAGAAGCCCAGAGCTGGGCTGATTGGTACTTTTGTTCTGAGCACAAACAGGACATGCGGCAACAAACCTCCGGGTATCTTCTCCCATGGCAGGCCACCAAAATCGTCTGCGCAGTTGCGCCATAGTCCGAGCAACGCCAGGGTGACAAGCTATCTTGCTGGCGTGGGACCACTGAAGAACAGCAGAACGGACCGACTCAGGCACGAACAACCGACCGGGTGGACCGTTACCGGGGCCGGGCTGCGTCCGAAGGGCCGCCATCACCTCCTCCTCAATCCTCCATGTAACGGCTCCCACGACAAGGTTCTGGGGAAGAATCGTCTCAGTCTTGGCCCCACTCTCATCCGTCTTGGAGAACATCCGGGACAAGGCGTCCGCTTTGCCGTTTTTCGACCCAGGTCGGAACGTCTGGGAAAAATTGAAGCGTCCAAAAAACAAATCCCACCTGGCCTGACGGGAGTTGAGACGTTTAGCCGATTGCACGTAAGCCAGATTCTTGTGGTCAGTCCAGACCACAAACGGTTGCTCCGCTCCCTCCAACCAGTGACGCCACTCCTCCAAGGCAAGCTTCACAGCGAGAAGCTCCCGTTTACCCACATCGTAGTTTCTCTCAGCTGGTGAAAGACGACAAGAGTAGAAGGCGCAGGGATGGAGTTTACCGTCAGTGGAGCTACGCTGGGATAGGATGGCGCCCACCCCCACATCAGACGCGTCCACCTCAACAACAAACTGACGGGAAGTGTCAGGTTGAGAGAGAATCGGCGTGTTGGTGAATCGGCTATTCAAGTTCAGAAATGCTCGGTCTGCCTCAGGAGTCCAACAGAAAATTCTGGTGCAAGACGTCAGAGCAGTTAAAGGGGCGGCCACCCGGCTGTAATCACGGATAAACCTCCGATAGAAGTTCACAAATCCCAGGAATCTCTGGAGCTGCAATCTCGTACCGGGCCGGGCCCAATCCCGAACCGCCCGAGCCTTGTCTTGGTCCATCTTGATCTCACCCCTGGAGATGATGTACCCGAGGAAGGATGTAGTGTGGGCGTGAAAATCACACTTCTCTGCCTTCACAGACAGACGGTTCTCCAATAACCGCTGCAGGACCTGCTTAACATGCTGGATGTGGCTGGAAAGCTCCTTGGAGAAAATCAGGATGTCATCCAGGTAAACGAACACAAACAGACCGATCATATCCCTCAGCACGTCATTCACCAAACTTTGGAACACTGCTGGAGCTTTGGAAAGTCCAAACGGCATCACCTGGTACTCGAAATGTCCCATAGGTGTATTGAATCCAGTCAACCACTCATCCCCCTCTTTGATCCGAACCAGATGATACGCATTGCGTAGATCAAGCTTCGTAAACACAGTAGCACCCTGTAAAGAATCGAAAGCGGAGCTCATCAAGGGCAAGGGGTACTTGTTCTTGACCGTAATATCATTCAACCCCCGATAATCAATACACGGTCGAAGAGAGCCATCCTTCTTACTCACAAAAAAAAATCCAGCTCCCAGGGGTGATGACGAGGGATGAATGAGACCTGCAGCAAGAGACTCCTTTATGTAGGTCTGCGGGGCTTCCCGCTCAGGTCGAGAAATACTGTATAACCGTCCCTTGGGAAAGGCAGCTCCAGGGAACAGCTTAATTGTACAATCATAAGGCCGGTGGGGAGGAAGTGACTGAGCTTTCTGCTTACTGAACACCTCACCCAACTCGTGATATGTTTCAGGAACCAGGGACAAATCAGGAGGAGCAGACTCACTGACCCGACTGGGGACAGCATGAGAACAGGCAGTCCTGAGGCAGTTAGCATGGCACTCAATGCTCCAACTAGTTACCTTACCAGTCACCCAATAGAACGAAGGATTGTGTTCTCTTAGCCAGGGGTATCCAAGAACCAGAGGAACATGGGGGGAAGGCAAAATGAAAAAAGAAATAACCTCTGAATGATTCCCCGGCAACAACATCTTAAACGGTTCAGTCCTCATAGTGATCCGTGCCAGACTACTGCCGTTCAGAGTGGTTGCTTCAATGGCTTCCGGTAATTGCTCCTTGGAAAGCCCCAGCTGTTCCACTAAGTCGGCATCAATGAAGCTGTCATCGGCACCTGAATCGATGAAAGCGTTAATCGCTAAACTCTGATTCTTATTTATGAGGGTAGCAGGAAAATGAGGTCTGACAGGGATCTTGAGAGGTTGAAACAAACCTCCCAAACTTAACGAGACGAGCAGTTTAATGGGCGCTGAGGACAAACGGAGATGTAATGTCCCGAGCTACCACAGTAGAGGCAGCTGTTGGTCTCACGTCTACGTTGGCGCTCGTCCTTAGTTAACCCGTGCCGCCCCACTTGCATAGGTTCAGGATCTGGCGGCAGGACTCCTCCACTAATCCCGTGTGAGGGAAAATGATCAACCCGTTCTGGTCCACTTCCTGACCCGAATGGTAACCGAGTCTCAGATTGATTAGATGGACCCCACTGCTTCTCCCTCCTTCTCTCTCGGACTCTATTATCTACCCGAATAGCTAAGGTGACCAAACTATCTAGGTCACTAGGCTCTGGATAGGAGATCAGCTCGTCCTTGAGTTGCTCCGACAACCCCTGGTAAAAAAACGCTTGTAGTGATTCCTCATTCCAACCACTCTCCACAGCCAATGTCCTGAATTCTATCACAAAGTCTGCCACACTGCGAGCTCCTTGGCGAAGAGAGAACAAACGTTTAGCTGCGTCCTTACCTCGGACTGGATGGTCAAAAAGCTTTCTCATCTCTGCCGTGAAACCCTGGTATGACGTCATGCATGTGTTCCGTCGTTCCCAAACAGCTGAAGCCCATTCCAGAGCTCTACCACACAGCAGCTCAATAACAAAAGCTATCCTAGCCTTATCTGTGGCGTAAGAGTAGGGCTGTAGATCAAAAACTAACCCACACTGTAAAAGAAATGAACGGCATCCTCCCAGATCTCCCTCGTACTTCTCCGGTGTCGGAACCTTGGGCTCACGGAAGGAACCTGCTCCTGAATCGGCAGGTGATATGGGTGAAACAGGTGGTGGATGATCCGCCGGCAACCGGAGCTGATCCTGGATACTCGTTAATCTATCCGATAAGTTCCGGATTGAACCCGCTATCTCGTGTAGTGCCGTGTTGTGTTGTCCCAACATCTTCTCCTGCTGGGTAATTGTATGGCAAACGGAGTCCAGGTCCGCTGGGTTCATCACTGGCCGGATCGTTCTGTCAGGGTTTACCAGAATTGGACCCAGAAGCAGACCAGGAAAAGGTGAGTATAAAGATGGTGAGTATTTATTTATCAATGAGAACGTGGAGGTAGATAGTTCCGGGTGGAGGGGCGGGCAGCGGAGGTGGGTTGATGGGAGTGGATAGGCAGATCCAATGGATAACAACACACTGGCGACGAGCAGACAGGGATGGGGTATGGGTTCCGGGTGAGTGGCTGTAGACAAAACAAACGGCGGTAAGTTAAAGGCAAGCAAGACGTACAAAACAATAAAACAAAACAAACTCTATAAACTGGAGGCTGGTTCGTGGGCACAACATACTGTTCATGGCTAACGATCCGGCAGGGAATGGATGTCAGGTCAGAGCTTTTGAAGGGGAGAGGTGATGATCAGGACAGGTGTGCAGATTACTGATGGGATACAGGTGCGGGTGAACATCGATCTCCCAACAAGCTAATTCGCCCGGCAACCAGACAGGGTGCGTTCCAGGACACCGGAAACACACTCCAGGACAGAAACACAGGCAAACACAGACTCAGGAAGCGGGATTCGTGACATCCACAGGGTTGCTGGCCCATGTTGACTCCAATGCTTCCCACATGTGTGTCCTTTGGGTAGTGGACCATCCTTGATACATACTGTTAAGCAGTGAAAAACCCAGCAGCGTTGTAGTTCTTGACACAAATCGATGTGCCTGGCACCTGCTACCATACCCCATTCAAAGGCACTTTGACATCAATAAGGGATCATAGCTTTCACCTGGATTCACCTGGTCAGTCTATGTCATGGAAAGAGCAGGTGCTCTCAATGTTTTGTATTCTCAGTGTATGGTGCTACCTCTCTCTCACTGACTTCTAGGATCTTGTATCCTTCGGGAAACTCGTCAGCTGATCTATTATGGGGTATTTAGACTTGATCTTCTGGAACATATTCTGAGTTGAGTTTTTTAGTGCTAATGAATGCCTCAAAGCACCATCTATTAAGTTTTATTTGGTTTCACATTTTCAAACCAAACACCATTCCGTCAAACACTATTACTTCCCTGTGAAGTAATTTATATCAGATAATGCTATTTTAAAGCATGGAACAGGTGGTGGCAAAGTCAGTAGAAGCCTCAGTCTCAGTCTTTCTCTCCCTGAATAAAATTAACAAGGTTCAGCTTCTTACAAAGTTATAGTGATGTGGAAAATGCCAATTCCTCTCCTATTTGAAAGCAACAGAAGCATTTCCCATTACTGGCTCTGACAATGTTTCTGACAGCTGAACGCTGTCCTCCTCAACATGTGGACCAGACTCAGATATTCTTCTTTGTAGTTTTTGTGGTCTCGTTTCAGTGTGTTGATCATTAGTTTCTCGACAGACTTTAGGGTCTCCTCTCATCCAGAGAAGCTGGAATATGTAAATGCAGCCAGCTAGCTAGGGCCATGGTCTGTCTGTTTGCTTTTATGTGTGATTTGGGCTTGTTAGCAGAGTAGAGCTTACACATCACAAAATAAAACTTTGGCAGGCAGTTGGCAAAGAGGTCTCTCTGACAATACAAGGGCTTTTTGCTTAGGAACGGAATTCTCATTCTGATTATTTTCCCTATACTGGGTTTATTGTGTTGAGTTGTATCTTCTTTGCTGTCTCTTGTTTGGAAGGGAAGCCACGGTTAGTTATTTCTCAATGACAAGTAGATGTCAGCCTCATTAGGAAGGTAAATGTAAAACATTTGGGAGTTTGTCATGTATAACACTACGTCAGGGTGACATGAGAGCAGACAACAAGGGTACAACAATGTTAGATGTGAAGACATTAAATAAATTAAATTAGCTGTCTACCTCCATATGCAGGCTTTACATGTGTGACACTGTCAATAGTGATATTAGCATACTGCCTATTGACATGTTGGCAATGTCATCTATTTGTTTTTTTCTCATCATTTGATGTCTCTAATCTAATCCATTTGTATGTTTTTCAAGGATGTATAGACAGCAAAGAAAATACAACTCAACACAATGAACACAGTATTGTGTAGATATTGCGACTGTATCAACTAATGGGGATCCAAACAATTGACAAATATTACTGTAGTAGCACGTAGCAGACTAACATCCAGAAACGTGTATCCTATAGGAGCATACTCCTCTCCCCTGGCCTGCAACTCTCCCTGGGTTGTTGATGTACATGAGAATTCTCTTCTTTGTTAGGTTAGGATAAGGGTTAAGGTTAGTAGATAGTTAGTTGAAATGTTATTGATTGTCTGTAGATAGTCTGTTGAGCATCTACAGATGAACTATCCAAATAAAGTGTTACCAACTTACTTAGTAAAATAAAGCATAGAAGAACCTTGTGTTCAGTTTGTGTGAACCAACCGATTGCACTCCTCATTACCATACTTACATGACTTCCTCTCATAGGGCCAAATGAGACATGTGTTGCCTATGTTTCCTATAAAAAGGATCATGGTAAGCTGTGTTTATCCATGTTTCAGCATGGAGCTTATGCCCTGATGCTATCTATCCTCTCCCATGTAGGATAGAGGCCAGAGGAGGGAGCATAGGCTAGGCTGCATGAAGATAGTCAGAGAGAGAGAGAGAGAGAGAGAGAGAGAGAGACTAAACCAATGTCCTGTTTGCTCATACAAGGGATAAAGACAAACGGAAGAAAATAAGACTTAAAATCACATGCAATGCTTGCTTACTCTTTGTGGAGGGATAGCATGGCAAAAAAACGTCTTTATATATGCTAAGTTGTCTTAAACATGTGTAGCTATTGGTGCCAGGGAATCACAACTAATTTGGTGTTGGATATGAGGAGGGCCTTAGCAATGCAAAGAAAATAGTTACTTTTTCACTTGGATGGCCTATAACCCTAACTTTCCAGGATCCATGCCCATCGATGGCTTACAGGCCCTCTCTCCCTACCCACTGCACCCCCTCCCCTATATTGCAAAGCGTCTAAAAAGGTATTTAATTCAGATGAAGAATGGTTATATGCGATTGTTCTTTAAAGAAGATCTGAATATGCTAATGGTTTTCCCAGGCCACCTCTGGGTCTTTAATCATACTGAAGAATGTGGAATACCCCCGGGCATCTAGGAACTATGTCTTTACTGCAACACCTCCGGGTATCTAGAATTCCTGTCTTTCCTGGAACACCCCCAGGTATCTAGGATTCATGTCTTTCCTGCAACACCCTCAGGTATCTAGGATTCATGTCTTTCCTGCAACACCCTCAGGTATCTAGGATTCATTGTCTTTCCTGCAACAACCTCAGGTATCTAGGATTCATTGTCTTTCCTGGAACACCCTCAGGTATCTAGGATACATGTCTTTCCTGGAACACCACTGGGCATCTAGGATCCATGTCTTTCCTGGAGCTTTTCATGTGAACGCTGCCTGGGTCTCGTGACTCCCATAGTTAAGTTAGTCCATGGAAGGTATTGGAGCACAGAGTACAGGATCAGACACATCTCAGCTTACTGTAACTACAATGGTTAAATGTCACTATTATGACATACAGTATTCCAATGAGAACTTGTTGACAGGATAACTATGTTGTGGTTGTGACTGTATGCTATTTGAAGTCCATGGAAGTAGTGGAGTATAACTGTATGTTACTGTTGTCACTGAATGCTCCTCAGTCATGTGCCAGCCTACTGTCGCCTGGAAGATGGCACATAAAAGAAGCCTCAGCCTTGGGGGGATCAACGTCTTAACAGTGTATGAAGCACCAAAACTCCCACTGATGAAAATCAATAATGACAACAGGATTGTTTTATGTCCGACTCAAGGGAAACTTCAAAGCCAGCGAGGATGCTGGAACCAGGTATACAGAAGCCAACAAGCTGCTGCAGTGACAGAGACAAATGTATTCACATATAGACAAAGTGGTGTCACATGTGATGGGAACAAAACAGAGCGCATATTTCTTCCAGAAAAAACTATGTCTATGTGGAAAAACACCTGCAGGCCCCAAAACAATGCTTGTTCTCTCTCGATTAAGACTCTCATTTTGAAAAACTTGATTGGTTTTCTCGTGCAGCTTTTCAAGTTGACATTTCTGAGAGATCGAGGAGGATCTTGCTTTGTAATTATGGAGGATGACAAACGAACACACAGACACACACAAGGACATGTGTTGGAATTAACAGTGTACTGTAGGCCTATCACTCCCAGTGCCCAGTCCTCGGGCAGCAGCTTATTCAAATGAAGCTTCTCAGAAGGCATAGTGGGGTTTGATTCCCATACAGCCCTTTCTCCTGGTATAATAAGCAGGGCTATGTCTATCTCGTCAACAGGACTACTGGCAGGCTCCATAGCTTCCTTAGTCATGGTCTATCTGTAGCATTTCCGTACATTAAAACACTCTGTAGGATGGACACACAGACCACACACATCATAGCTACCAAAGTACCAGTTCGCTCCTGGGCAAAGAAACCCACTTTCTTTCTCTCTCTTTTCTTTATCTTGAGCTGTGAGCTTTCTTTCTTTAGGCTCCCTAATGAGCTATGGCCTCTATGGCTAAAGATGACAAGCAGTGAATCTCATGGTGTTACGTCCGTCGTTAGAAGGAGACCAAGGTGCAGCGTGGTAGATGTAGATTTTTTCTTTATTTTTCAAATGACACCAAAAAACAACAAAACACGAAATGAACATAAAGCTCTGTAGCGCTAAACAGCAACGATACAAAGACAAAATCCCACAACACAAAGGTGGAAAACAGGCTGCCTAAGTATGATTCCCAATCAGAGACAACGATAGACAGCTGCCTCTGATTGGGAAACATACCCGGCCAACAAAGAAATAGAAAACTTGAATGCCCACCCAAATCACACCCTGACCAAACCAAATAGAGAAATAAAAAGGCTCTCTAAGGTCAGGGCGTGACAAATGGCTTGTATTATAATACACACAAGCACTTGCACACACACACACACCATGTTCATGCATGCATTACACCGATATACACGCCCACACTAACGCCCACCACATAAATCCATATTCAGAAGAGGATACATGTTTCCTGATTTGATTTGACAATTTAAAATACATAAACATGTCACACCCAGCAACAGATATTGTACATGTTCACTCGGAAGGCAACTGCTCAAACCATCACTACACTGGCAATAGTGACATTGGTTTGTGACAAAGGAGGGTATACAGTAGAATAATTATAGACTAAGACAGTTTTGCGAGGGCAGGTACACACATGACATGAAGGACATGCATGCTCTGAATAACATTATTTCACTGACTGCCAAAATTCTGTACTTCGTTAACTTAAATCTCAAAGTCAGTTTAAATAACATAGGAATGTAGCATACATTTACAACTTGCAATACACTTGAAACTAAATAAATGAAAGGGTCCATGTGAAAGAATGAATGAATGAGCAATCGCCTCTCAGTTCTCTTTGAATTTTTTTACCTTGATTTAACTAGGCAAGGCAGTTAAGAACACATTCTTATTTTCAATGACGGCCTAGGAACGGTGGGTTAACTGCCTTGTTCTGGGGCATAACCACAGATTTGTACCTTGTCAGCTCGGGGACTCGTACTTGCAACCTTTCGGTTATTAGCCTTTCGGTTACTAGGCTACGCTGCCGCCCCAATGAGGGAATATAAAGCTTATGGAAATCATGTCCATATAAACATACTACACACACACACACACACACACACACACACACACACACACACACACACACACACACACTGTAGTTAGCATTCAGATGTTTTGGAACTACTATGTGAGTGGAGGATATTGACTGAGCTCTGCTATGAGATGCTGTAAAGGGTTTCAGAAGAGTCTGAGTCATTACAGTCATTACTGCACTTAGATCAACTGTGAATGAATGGCGATTCTCTTTATGACTCAGACATAAACAGTCCTCTACAGGAGAGCCCATTCCCAGGGCCTAGATCTGATTATAGAGACAATCCAACTGCTGTTCACTGCTATGAGAATACATACTGAATCACATGTCCGTATTGTTGCATTTGATATCACCAACACTGACACCTTGTGGTCGTTTCATACCATAACTAATACTGTTTAATTGAGTGCTATATTCATTGAGAATATGTAATATGCAAATGACAGGGTGTGTCTCTCGAGGCAAATTATAATGTGTGATAATACAAAAGAAAAATACTGTGTAACTAACCCAATACATTTGTCAACGTCACGTCATGTGTAACCTTTAACAAGTCATTCCTCAATTACATCATTGGGCAGCCCTGTCATTGTTCGTTTTCTCACAGTAATAGACTCAGACTTCTCTATAATTGGTCAGAGTATTTGTTCATTTCCATGCCACAATAATAACACACACGCAGGTGGAGCAAAGTCAGTCATTCAGCCGATCATCTCTTTCATATCAGATATGTGAAGCGACATTCTCATTCCCTCATCCCATTTCATCTCAACACAGAGGTTGTCATGTGGTTAGTTGGTGTATTCAGGGTTTCAAGGCTGTTTAGGGTTCAATGTTACAGTCCAACTTTCCTCCTCTGTGTTGGTTATGATTTTAACAAAAGCCTGAGGGACTGTGGCATCATCCCAAGGCTGCCACCAATGTAGATAATGTGTGGGACTTAGAAGGAAGTAGGCAAGATGCTTGATCCAGTGACACTATGGTGATAGGGAAGGCATGCTATCTCGTGTGCCATAGATGTCAAGATCTCTGATGATGACGAAGATCCTGATGTGTTTATCGCAATGTCCTTTCAATAAAGATGGGCCAGTTTGCCTCCTGATTATGGTTAAACTTTCATACTGTAACCGCTAGGGGGCACCATAGGTCATATGATCAATCCATGAACGAATCATTCCATAATTTTGAAAAAATGGTCACAGTTCCAGTCTGCTTAAGGATTGGCTCTCCCATAGGCACCAATGCATTAGCAACTGGGTCTGGTCTGCTTAGTTCATTGACTGTATATGAACCAGAAAAAAGGAGCGAGTGAGATGTCTCGCTTCCTTATCTGTCTCTGAAAGTTCTCAATGTTGCTGCCCAAGCTTTTGGTCAGTGCAGATGGGATATGTGTACTATCCTTTCAGAGCTTTCGTATACCCACCTTACCAATGTTCTTGCAGTAAAATGTTTGGACGGGAGAAGTCGAGATGTGGGACATGTGAGAAAGATGACTGTGAAGGAGATGTCGAATGTTTAGTAGAAAGAGTGGCCAAGGAGCAAAGTGCTGTAACTGTGGTGGAGAACCTGAACCGAAATCCTTTGAATGCCCGATTAAGGTGAAAGAGACTGAGGCTGCCAAAATCAGGGAGGTTGAGAGAGTCTGCTATGTGGAGGCTGTCAAAAGGGTCAAAAGGTCAAGAATCTCTGAATGACCGGTGGTAGTGAATACCGGTAGGCCTACATACCAGTAGTACCCAGAATTTCTTCACATGAAGAAAGTGGACTTTGTGTCATTTATAACAATGGTGGTAAACAGCAGTGAACAAGCTGAAAATAAGTCAAGAAAGATCGACACCATTGTTTATGCAGCTGAACTCTTTCTGGGATTCAAATATTTTATATCTAATGAGCTACTGTACATGTATTAGCAGGGTACTTTACTTTTCAAATCACTGAAGGAGTGGTGGTGAAGGTAGGCAACAACACCTCCACTACGCAGATCCTCAACACAGGGTCCTCGCAAGGGTGTGTGCTCAGCTCCCTCCTGTACTCCCCGTTCACCCATGACGGCGTGGCCACGCACGCCTCCAACTCCATCATCAAGTTCGCAGATGACACAACAGTGGAAGGCCTGATTGCCAACAATGACGAGACAGCCAACAGGGAGGAGGTGAGAGCCCTGGCAAAGGGGTGCCAGGAAAATAACCTCTCCCTCAATGTCAACAAAATGAAGGAGCTGATCGTGGACTTCAGGAGACAGCAGAGGGAGTATGCCCCCATCCACATCGAGGGGGCTGCAGTGGAGAAGGTGAAAAGCTTCAAGTTCCTTGGCGTACACATCTCTGACAATCTGAAATGGTCCACCCACGCAGACAGCATGGTGAAGAACATCTAACAGAGCCTCTTCTACCTCAGGAGGCTGAAGAAATTTGGCTTGGCACCTAAGACCCTCACAAACTTTTACAGATGCACCATTGAGAGCATCCTGTCAGACTGTATCACTACCTGGTATGGCAACTGCACCATCCGCAACCACAGGGCTTTCCAGAGGGTGGTGCATTCTGCCCAATGCATCACCGGGGGCACACTGCCTGCCCTCCAGGATTTCTACAGCCCCCGGTGTCAAAGGAAGGACAAGAAGATCATCAAGGTCCTCAGCCAACCAAGCCACAACCGGTTCACACCGCTATCATCCAGAAGGCGAGGTCAGTACAAGTGCTTCAAAGCTGGGACCGAGAGACTGAAACAGCTTCTATCTCAAGGTCATCAGACTGTTAAATAGCCATCACTTGCTGGCCTCCACCCAGCACACTGCTCTGAACTTAGTCACTGTCACTAGCCGGATACCACCCGGTTACTATTGCTGTACATACAGTTGAAGTCAGAAGTTTACATACACCTTAGCCAAAAACCAGTCTGCTGTTTCCACATGCTTCAAGAGGGCCACCATTGTTCCTGTTCCCAAGAAAGCTAAGGTAACTGAGCTGAATGACTACCGCCCCGTAGCACTCACTTCCGTCATCATGAAGTGCTTTGAGAGACTAGTCAAGGACCATATCACCTCCACCCTACCTGACACCCTAGACCCACTCCAATTTGCTTACCGCCCAAATAGGTCCACAGACGATGCAATCTCAACCACACTGCACACTGCCCTAACCCATCTGGACAAGAGGAATACCTATGTGAGAATGCTGCTCATCGACTACAGCTCGGCATTCAACACCATAGTACCCTCCAAGCTTGTCATCAAGCTCGAGACCCTGGGTCTCGACCCCGCCCTGTGCAACTGGGTACTGGACTTCCTGACGGGCCGCCCCCAGGTGGTGAGGGTAGGTAACAACATCTCCTCCCCGCTGATCCTCAACACTGGGGCCCCACAAGGGTGTGTTCTGAGCCCTCTCCTGTACTCCCTGTTCACCCACGACTGCGTGGCCACGCACGCCTCCAACTCAATCATCAAGTTTGCGGACGACACAACAGTGGTAGGCTTGATTACCAACAACGACGAGACGGCCTACAGGGAGGAGGTGAGGGCCCTCGGAGTGTGGTGTCAGGAAAATAACCTCACACTCAACGTCAACAAAACTAAGGAGATGATTGTGGACTTCAGGAAACAGCAGAGGGAACACCCCCCTATCCACATCGATGGGACAGTAGTGGAGAGAGTAGCAAGTTTTAAGTTCCTCGGCATACACATCACAGACAAACTGAATTGGTCCACTCACACAGTCAGCATCGTGAAGAAGGCGCAGCAGCACCTCTTCAACCTCAGGAGGCTGAAGATATTCGGCTTGTCACCAAAAGCACTCACAAACTTCTACAGATGCACAATCGAGAGCATCCTGGCGGGCTGTATCACCGCCTGGTACGGCAACTGCTCCGCCCTCAACCGTAAGGCTCTCCAGAGGGTAGTGAGGTCTGCACAACGCATCACCGGGGGAAAACTACCTGCCCTCCAGGACACCTACACCACCCGATGTTACAGGAAGGCCATAAAGATGATCAAGGACATCAACCACCCGAGCCACTGCCTGTTCACCCCGCTATCATCCAGAAGGCGAGGTCAGTACAGGTGCATCAAAGCTGGGACCGAGAGACTGAAAAACAGCTTCTATCTCAAGGCCATCAGACTGTTAAACAGCCACCACTAACATTGAGTGGCTGCTGCCAACACACTGACACTGACTCAACTCCAGCCACTTTAATAATGGGAATTGATGGGAAATGATGTAAATATATCACTAGCCACTTTAAACAATGCTACCTTATATAATGTTACTTACCCTACATTATTCATCTCATATGCATATGTATATACTGTACTCTATATCATCGACTGCATCCTTATGTAATACATGTATCACTAGCCACTTTAACTATGCCACTTTGTTTACATACTCATCTCATATGTATATACTGTACTCGATACCATCTACTGTATCTTGCCTATGCTGCTCTGTACCATCACTCATTCATATATCCTTATGTACATATTCTTTATACCCTTACACTGTGTATAAGACAGTAGTTTAGGAATTGTTAGTTAGATTACTTGTTGGTTATTACTGCATTGTCGGAACTAGAAGCACAAGCATTTCGCTACACTCGCATTAACATCTGCTAACCATGTGTATGTGACAAATAAAATTTGATTTGAATACATTTAAACTCAGTTTCACAATTCCTAACATTTAATCCTAGTAAAAATTCCCTGTCATTGGTCAGTTAGGATCACCCCTTTATTTTAAGAATGTGAAATGTCAGAATAATAGTACAGAGAAAAAAGGCTCATTTATCATTAGGAACCCCTTTTGCAATTATGTTAGCACAGCTGAAAACGGTTGTGCTGATTAAACAAGTAACAAAACTTGCCTTCTTAAGACTAGTTGAGTTTCTGGAAAGTACATTTCTAAGTGACCCCTAACTTTTGAACTGTAGTGTATGTATGTATGTATGTATGTATGTATGTATGTATATATATATATATATATATATATATATATATATATATATATACATATATATATATACACACACACACACACTTCGGACTTATTGCTCGATATTACTGCACTGTTGGAGCTAGGAACACAAGCAACAAAACCTGATAAATATGTGTATGCAACCAATAACATTTGATTTGAGTGGGAATATCTTTTATTTTGTAGTTTGTGTGGATTAATGTAATTTTTCCCTTCCCTGTATGGAATTTAGTTGCATTTTGTGATTTATTTTCACCCTTGTCCAGTTGGTGGCGACAAGACACTTGCGTGTCGTTCACCATAAAAACTCAGCGAAAACGAAGTATTTTGGGGACTAGAGTCCTCTATCTATTTCTATGTATCCACCACATGCAGCAGACAGTGGACATTTTTGACATTACGCGAAATAAGTTGGGTACGACCTTTACAGTTTTGTGGTCTCCGGTGAGTACGTGAAAGGGAATGTCGAACGGTGCAAGATCGGTTAGTGAGGTGCATCGGAACGGCAATATTATGGGTGAGTTCTCTTACTCTGTCCGTTTTAATTCATTCGGGAACTTTTGCTATTGTTTATTTGCGTCCTCTGAGTTGTTACTAAATAACTTTGTCAGAATTGGCTAACTCGTTACCTAGCTAGAAAAACGATAGTTGGCTCATTGAAATACATTCACACACCGCTGGAGAATGGCCGCGAGTTACGTTACTTTGGCATTTCCTTTGTTGTTTTTTTTCGACTGAGTGGCTTTGTTACCTGGCACACAGGCGGCTAGTACAGTACCAGCTAACATTAGCTACCTATCGTTAACATGTTGAGATGCAGTCAGAGCAGTTCATTACTGGCTAAATAATATGCTGTGTGAAGAATGTCAAATGAGTTTAGTTACTTCGTCAGATGCTAGTTGTGATAAGTTGGCAACCCCCCCCCCCCATAAATAGTTACGTTACGTACTAGCGCAGAGAACAATTACGTTATAAAAACCTTTTACTACTAGCTAGGTAGGTTGTAATGGAATAGTTGACGTCGCTTTCTAAGCTGTGAATGGCTGCTATTCCAGAAAGTCGACGAAGCTTGCTTAGTTTCAGATGTCAGAAACTGGCAGTGTTGATCACATAACTAGTCATTAGTTAATTAAAGTGGATTGAATCAATGCGGGGTAAACCTGGAGCAAAGTTGTTATGAACCAAAACTTCCTCAAGAACACCTAGCAAGATACGTCATCATTCGTTTGTCTGTCAAAATGTCAATCAAAAACCCATCTATGTTTTACTTGGATTGCAATATCTCCTTTAGAAAACGAAGTCCTGCATTGGTTCACATGAGACTGGATTAATACTGTGGTAATAATGTTGTAAATGCATGGTGGATGCTCTTACTGAGTGACTCTGCCTGTCAGTTATTCCTCTGTGACCTGTAGCTGTAGAATCTGTCATGAAATGGTTTGCTGTGAGTATAGAGACCGGCATTGATCCTCACCCTAGCCATTCAAACCCAACAGTCTACCTACTGACAGACCATGTGAATGTTCTCTCTAGTCCCTATGGAATGCATGCAATGTTATTACTTTCGTTTGAGTAAATAAATTGTTTTCCACCTTCTCTCTCAATTGTCTTAGTACCAATAATGACAGCAATTGTTCAAACTTTTTGTGGGGCCTGGGAATGCCAGGATGTCTGATGACACAGCTGACTAAGACAGCCCATAGCCTGGGCAGAGTTTGTTTAGGTGCCCATAAAAGTCCCATTTTGGATGATTCCCCATCTTGGTGTAGTTTATTTGTTCACTCTCCTTCAATGACTTAAAAGCATTGGATTGGTGTGTGAAATACGGTAGACACTCATTTGGAGAGAATTGGAATTTGGTCTCAGATGAACTGGGTATGTAGTGAAGGGAGAGTTGATCAGCTTTCCATGTAGACCACTGATTGTTCTTCACCTCACTCTCAGGACTGTTTTACTCAGACTTAACATTATTCCTAAATTACAGTTTAGTAATAATAATTGACTGATTATAACACTAAAGGATGTGTGGCAGACACAGACAGACTCTGGAGAGGTTTACAAAACTATTAATCTGATAAAGAACGATCTGGGAAAATGAAGAAAGGTCGTGGGAGGGGTCAGACTTTCTGAAGTAGAGCAACATTCTCTGCCGTGTATCCTCCTCTAGTATTTGCAAGACGACATCATTGTACTGTGCTCGGCCTTGCTCTGGGGTTAGCTGAACACTCCTCTTTCTAACCTCAGGCTCTCTGAGGCAGACTAGCCTCAATCCCACCACTTCTCTTCCGGCAGTTTACCAAACACCAGCAAAGAAGAATAACTCATCTACTCTGCTTGAAGGGAGCATGTAGCAATGAGAGCGGACACCTACTGTATCGATGCATTGAGAAGCAGTGGCCAAGAGTGGTGGTAGGGCCTAAAGGAGGAAGCAAAGCTGCTTTCCTGGCGGTATGTAGTGGAATTTGTTAAAGCCACTGTGTAAAGGTTGAGGTGAACATCCAAGACACAGATGTCCACCACGCTGGGCCCTCTCTCCAACCTTGACAATGGTATTAGAAATATGTCATGGGTGTTGCCTTGAAAAATACCTGACTGACTTAAGTAAATTTCAACAAGCTGCTTATGCCTGCTATGAGTCAGGAAGTTGCAGTAGATGTAGCATATGTTTCATAAGCTGATGTTAACTTTTATGACCGTACCCTTGGACTAGTGGAAAAGTAGGGAAGGCTCTGAAGTGCACATCAAACGTTTCTCTCCTCAGTGGGAGCTAGCTAAGAGATGAGCGTAATGATCATGATGCTGCTGTCTCAGCTATGTGCTGTGGTTGCCATGAAGTGTCTGATCAGCGACAGGCACCACTGACAGTCGTACTGTGTACGTGACAGACGCTTCTGCTCCAGAGCAGACTGACAGACATAACATCAGGAGGAAGTGGCTTGGGCGGTGATGCATGCTACATCTGTCTACTTCTACACACCCCCCCCACCCCCCCCACACACACACACCTGGCATTTGAACATTGAAACCCTCAAAGACAATGAGCTTGAGTGAAGGCTTGGTGGGGCAGATCCTCTGTGGAAGTGGTTCGTTAATAGTTTTTCAGCTCATTGGCTATCTGTCTGAAGCTGCTGGAAGGAACAGCCTCTTGCTATGAGTTGTGCTTTATCGCCAACAATTTCTCCTCCGCTTAATAATCACTATTTTTGCCCAAACTTTCAGGGTCTGGGATAGCCTGAGTGAATGCTTAAATTCTTGCCACCCTATTGGTGGCTTTACGATTTTGGGGAGACAACATTATAGGAATCTGCTGTTTGTCAGTGTGAGGACTGACTCTAGCTACTGACTCAGGATTATCTGCCGTTCTTCAGTCTCTCCAACACTGAAAGCTGTGGGAAGAGGCCCGCGGGGCTGTCAGCCAATGAGATTACATGACTGGGTTTGTAGCCAATAGGATTTTATTTTCACATCAGTCTCTGAAATGATGTATCAACACCTCTAAACTCCTGGATTAACCAATGACAGCTCTCCTATACAGATCTAAAAAGCTGTAGGAAGTTTGAGTTAATTGTAACTCCTCAAACTGAAGCTCAAGTGGGTTGTAGGATTGAGGATTAGGCCATTTGAATGCTAAATAGGTTGATGCTGAATTATAAGTATACATTTGCTGTCTTATTGCTTTAGCCTAACTTGTTTGTCATTACAGTTGGCAAGTACATGATTTTTCTTCTCTGAACTGAGAACATTGTTTGGCTGCTGACTCCACACTCCTCCTCAGTAATGGCTGCTATCCTATTTAGGGAAAGACTCATGTGAGCTCTCATGTCACTTTACTGGCAGCCAGAGAGCTGTAAAAGAAGCTGAGGCTACAACCCCGTTCCAGACTAGACTGCTCGTAAATCTTGATTCATCTGTGTTGTTCACCCTCCGAGAGCTATATACATACATACACACACACAAAAGGATATCTGAGACGTTTATGCATGGGTTTGACGACAAATAACCTAGCCCTATAAAACAGGTGAAATCCCTTCAAGTAGAATGAAGAAACTGAGTGAGAAAATACTTTTTCATACCTTCGGCGGATCGAATTGAATTTTTGGTGAAAGATGCAGGAACTAGCATTAACCAAGCAAACAAAGTATGCATACCACTGCCAATCATCTTATCTGATTGAGTGCTATAGGAAAAATTTAATAGCAAGACCTATCAGTACACTGTAAAGGCTAGAAGTTACACAAGTAAGTTAAACTGTACCTCAGAAGCTATGCCTTTCTGACTACAAAATGAGTAGGCATATTTCTTGGTCATGATGGCACTTGCACATTGAAACGGCGTCAAAGAGTTAGTCCTTCTGGGCTTTTATCTGCAGGCAGACATGAATGTGTTATTCTGACACATGATGAATGGTGGACTCATTTGTCTGTGTCAGCTGATTTACTGTATTTCTCATTTCTTTCCTTTATGGTGTGGTGCTCGTCCTGTTTACCGCGGACTGTGAATCATTCTGCATCTCCCCTCTTCCACCACCACCTCACTATCAACCATCCTGATCTATACTCTCCAACTAAGCTGTAAGTATTATTGAGATTGATGGCCTAGCGTTAGTCCACTGTACCATACCTTTAGGCTATAATATTTACTTATTTGATGATGTTAGGAGATGAGAATGTTAGATTGGGCATATGAATTCAATCGATTATCTGATGAATGATTGGGTCCATGTTGTAGGGCTGGGCGGTATACCGTATTTGACTATATACCGGTATTGATACACAGACAGGTTTGGGTTTATAATTTACCTTCTATAACGGTATTTGAATGTTTGGTTTGTTAAATATGATACGCCGTGTGTAACATCCATTTTTATAGGTTACTCAGCTACTTGAGTCATCTCAATTCAAGGGGCTTTATTGCTATGGGAAACATGTTAACATTGCCAAAGCAAGTGAGGTAGATAATATACAAAAGTGAAATAAACAATAAGAATGAACAGTAAACATTCCACTCACAGAAGTTCCAAAATAATAAAGATATTACAAATGTCATATGTGTATATATTTGAAGTTTTGTAACGATGTACAAATGGTTAAAGTACAAAAGGGAAAATATATAAGCATAAAGATGGGTTGTGTTTGTTTTTCACTGGTTGACCTTTTCTTGTGGCAACAGGTCACATCTTGCTGCTGTGATGGCACACTGTGGTATTTCACCCAGTAGATATGGGAGTTGATCAAAATCGGGTTTGTTGTCTAATTCTTTGTGGATCTGTGTAATCTGAAGGGAATATGTGTCTCCAATCTGGTCATACATTTGGCAGGAGGTTAGGAAGTGCAGCTCAGTTTCCACCTCATTTTGTGGGCAGTGTGTACATAGCCTGTCTTCTCTCGAGAGCCAGGTCTGCCTACGGCGGCCTTTTTCAATAGCAGGGTTATGCTCACCTTGTCTGTACATAGTCGAAGCTTTTTTCATCTCTCTCCGTCTCTCTCCATGCTACTTTCCACACAGATCTAGCCCTGCCCCCTGTCACCCCAGGAGCGCATGTTCGTCAACCACGATACACTTACGTTCAATCTGCATGGTCAATACAACAATGTTGATCACAACGATGCTGTTTTCACTTTACTTAATATAAATCCATTAGCGTTCTATAATTACACTATTAGTTTGTTTCTTACATCTGCAAACAGCTAGTTTGTTTTAGCAAGTTGGGCCTAAATCTTGTTAGTTGCTAATCGCTAGCTAGCTGGCTAGCTATAATAAACGTACTGAGTCATAGCATACGGAACTAGCTATACAGCTTGGTAATACCAGTGATTTGTGTAGACCTAAATCAGCATGTTTGTGCAACAGTATCTTCTAAATCAAAGAGGAATACGCAAAGCATGAGTATGTTAGCTAGCGAGATGAAGTAGCTAAGAGCGAACATTCAATGTAGTCAAAGAATATAGATCCCCTAGGAAACACAACACTTTGTTTCCTATCGTGTCACAATACCATCCCCCAGGCATTTTAATTCGTTGTCATGTTAAACAACACTGTATTCAAAGTGCCCACTATTATATTCTAACTATAGAATTATAATAATCATTCAATTTCCATTATTCCAACAGTTCACCCAAGTGTGTTGCTCGAAATTGCAAGTCAAATCGCAATTGCTACATTTGGTTAAAAATAAGGCTTAGATTGTTTGCCCGTAACGTGCAGCCCTACCTGGCAGTGTGGAAATTATCTCAAATGAGTTTAGGAAATGGATAAATGCTAAACATTATTTTTGGTTGAATGGAACAGCATAAAACAATCAGTATGGAGAAATACCCATTAAAATCAGTTACAATGTACACTACTGGTAAAAAGTTTTAGAACACCTACACATTTTTGTACTATTTTCTACATTGTAGAATAATAGTGAAGACCTCAAAACTATGAAATAACACATGGAATCATGTAGTAATAACCATGCTACAAATCAAAATATATTTGAGATTCTTCAAATAGCCACCCTTTGCCAGCTTTGCACACTCTTGGTATTCTCTCAACCAGCTTCACCTAGAATGCTTTTCCAACAGTCTTGAAGGAGTTCCCACATACGCTGAGCACTTGTTGGCAGCTTTTCCTTCACTCTGCAGTCTGACTCATCCCAAACCATCTCAATTTGGTTGAGGTCAGGTGATTGTGGAGGCCAGGTCATCTGAGCAGTCCATCACTCTCCTTCTTGGTCTAATAGCCCTTACACAGCCTGGAGGTGTGTTGGGTCATTGTCCTGTTGAAAAACAAATTATTGTCCCACTATGTCCAAACCAGATGGGATGGTGTATCGCTACAGAATGCTGTGGTTAAGTGTGCCTTGAATTCTATACGAATCACAGACCGTGTCACCAGCAAGCACCATCACACCACTTCCTCCATGCTTTACGGTGGGAAATACACATGTAGAGATCATCTGTTCACCCACATCTCACAAAAACACAGCAGTTGGAACCAAAAATGTCCAATTTCAATTCCAGACCAAAGGACAGATTTCCACCGGTCTAATGTCCATTGCTCGTGTTTCTTGGCGCAAACAAGTCTCTTATTGGTGTCCTGTAGTTGTGGGGTTTTTGCAGCAATTTGACCATGAAGGCCTGATTCATGCAGTCTCCTTTGAGCAGTTGATGTTGAGATGTGTCTTTTACTTGAACTCTGAAGCATTTATTTGGGCTTAAATTTCCGAGGTATGTAACTCTAAGGAACATATCTTCTGCAGCAGAGGTAACTCTGGGTCTTCCTTTCCTGTGGCGGTCTTCATGAGAGCCAGTTTCATCATAGTGCTTGATGATTTTTTTTTTTGCGTCTACACTTGGAAGAAACTTTCAAGGTTGTTGAAATGTTCCGGATTGACTGACCTTCATGTATTAAAGTAATGATTGACTGTCATTTTTCTTTTCTTATTTGAGCTGTTCTTGCCATAACATGGACTTGGTCTTTTCCCAAATAGGGCCATCTTCCGTATACCACCCCTGCCTTGTCACAACACAACTGATGGCTCAAATGCATTAAGAAAAGCAATTCCACAAAGTAACTTTCAACAAGGCACACCTGTTAATTGAAATGCATTCCAGGTGATTACCTCATGAAACTGTTTGAGAGAATGCCATGAGTGCGCTAAGCTGTCATCAAGGCAAAGGGTGGCTACTTTTAAGAATCTCAAATGTAAAATATATTTTGATTTGTTTAACACCTTTTTTTGGTTACTACATAATTCCATATGTTATTTCATAGTTTTGATGTCTTCACTATTATTCTCCAATGTAGAAAATAGTAAAATAAAGAAAAACCCTTGCATGATTAGGTGTTCTAAAACTTTAGACAGGTAGTGTATGTGTTGCCACCATAGGGTCACCCACTACTAAAGCAAATTTACAACTTTTATTATTAAAAAACATAAGTCACACTGTAATTTTAAATACTATGATATTATATTTTGTCCATATCGCTCAGCCCTAACATGTTGCTATTTTTTGATATCCTGTACCTGTCAATTCATTAACTTTGAAACAGTTTTTTTATAGGCCAGTGATATCACAGCTACTGTGGCGAAGTCAACAGTATATCCAGTCTTTAGTTTAGCGTTGTTACCTGCCCGGACAGTTGGGAAGAGCATTCATGTTTGGTTTTTGTTTACAGCAAGAGAAGCTCCTGGAAGGTTATGTGGGCTTTGCCAATCTCCCAAACCAAGTGTACAGAAAGTCCGTCAAGAGAGGCTTCGAGTTCACTCTCATGGTCGTGGGTGAGTAGAGATATTTGGACCTCATTTTTATGTCCTTTTTTCTAAATGAGACCCCACAGAACAGAAAAGATGACCTGTTATTTATCTGGGAAAACATTTGGAGGATTTACTGCTGTGTAAAAAGCTGTTTGCATATTACTTTATGAATCAGCGAAGAATGCATGAAAATTGCCGTTAGAGGCTCCATGCGTCCCAAATAGCACCCTTTTCCCTCTGTATTGCACTACTTTGTGTAGTATGTGGGGAATAGGGTGCCATTTTGGATGCATCCCTGTTTGAATGATGTGAACACATCTGTGTAAGAAATGTATGTGGATATGTAATATAGCCTACATATGGCTGTCTGCCATAGACGTTCATGCTTCCAGTCCAGCAGTATTACATTTCAGTCAGGAACTTTATCGTGCTACAGTGCTGGCAGTTGGCTGTTAAAATGCATTAGCGATGCTTTCTCTTGAGTTAGGATAACTTGCCTTGCACGTAAAGCGGGACTCAAAGAAACTATATTTTAAACAAATGTGCTTCAGCAATGGAGGCTAGTCAGGGTTTATTTCCTCCATGGTGTGTGTTTGTGTGAGTGTGGTGTGCCTTTTGGATTGTGGGTGGGAGGTTTCCTGTAATTCCATTCATGCAGCCAGAGTTGGAGCCTGAACAGCTGAAGGGAGAGTGGGATGGAGGGAAAGAGAGAGACGGAGGATGCAGGCACCATTACATCCCTGCCATTCTCCACTCCACTGTTCTCTCTGTTCCATAATTCTTGGCCAGAGTACAGTGCAAACTGGCTCTAACCAGAATAGAAAGAGGAGTGGGAGGCCCTGGTGCACAACTGAGCAAGAGGACAAGTACATTAGAGTGTCTAGTTTGAGAAACAGGTGCCTCACAAGTCCTCAACTGGCAATTTCATTGAATAGTACCCGCACAACACCAGTCTCAACGTCAACAGTGAAGAGGCGGCTCAGAGAACCAGTTTGCGCTGTTCTGTGAAGGAAGTAGTACACGACGTTGTACCAGATATTCAGTTTCTTGGCAATTTCTCGCATGGAATTGCCTTCATTTCTCAGAACAAGAATAGACTGACGGGTTTCAGAAGAAGGTTCTTTGTTTCTGGCCATTTTGAGCCTGTAATCGAATCCGCAGATGCTCCAGATACAAGGTGAACTGAGTCAGGTTTGTAGGCCTCCTTGCTCGCACACACTTTTTCAGGTCTGCCCACAAATCCTCTATTGGATTGAGGTTAGGGCATTGTGATGGCCACCCCAATACTTTGACTTTGTTGTCCTTAAGCCATTTTGCCACAACTTTGGAAGTATGCTTGGGGCATTGTCCATTTAGTAGACCCATTTGCGACCAAGCTTTAACTTCCTGACTGATGTCTTGAAATGTTGCTTCAATATATCCACATAATTTCCCCCGCTCATGATGCCATCTATTTTGGGAAGTGCACCAGTCACTCCTGCAGCAAAGCACCTCCACAACATGATGCTGCCACCCCCGTGCTTCACGTTTGGGATAGTGTTCTTCGGCTTGCAAGCCTCCTCCTTTTTCCTCCAAAGAACATTTCTCCAAAGAGTACAAGCTTTGTCCCCATGTGCAGTTGCAAACCGCAGTTGTTAGATTGGCTTTTTTATGGAGGTTTTGCAGCAGTGGCTTCTTCCTTGCTGAGCAGCCTTTCAGGTTATGTCGATATAGGACTCGTTTTAATGTGGATATAGATACTTTTGTACCTGTTTCATCCAGCATCTTTACAAGGTCCTTTGCTGTTATTCTGGGATTGATTTGCACTTTTCGCACCAAAGTACGTTCATCTTTAGGAGACAGAACGCGTCTCCTTCCTGAGCGGTATGACGGCTGCGTTGTCCCATGGTGTTTATACTTGCGTACTATTGTTTGTGAACGTGGTACCTTCAGGCATTTTGGAAATTGCTCCCAAGGATTAACCAGACTTGTGGAGGTCTACATTTTTTTGTCTGAGGTCTTGGCTGATTTTTGTTTTGATTTTCCCATGATGTCAAGCAAAGAGGCATTGAGTTTGAAGGTAAGCCTTGAAATACATCCACAGGTTCACCTCCAATTGACTCATGATGTCAATTAGCCTGTCAGAAACTTCTAAAGACATGACATAATTTTCTGGAATTTTCCAAGCTGTTTAAAGGCATTGTCACCTTAGTGTATGTAAACATCTGACCCACTGGAATTGTGATAAAGTGAAATAATCAGTATAAACAACTGTTGGAAAAATTACTTGTCATGTAAAGTAGATGTCCTAAACAACTAGCCAAAACTATAGTTTGTTAACAAGAAATTTGTGGAGTGGTTGAAAAATGAGTTTTAATGACTCCAAGCTAACTTCCGACTTTGAATGTAACTAAGATGTTTCGTGCAGAATTTCTCAAGTGAAAAAAAAATGTTGAACGACGACAAACATTTCATTGAAGAATCCCGTCCGTAGTTCCCACTCCATGGAGTAGCTCTGTTGACCAATCACAACGAATGTTCGTAGACTGGGCGTAAAGCAAATTTTTGTATACCATCCACTATGGCAGGTAGATTAAAAATAAAGAATCTACCAGCCCAAATATTTTTGTGTTCCGTAAATACACAAAGAAAGACAAACTGAGCATGCTTAAGATTTTTTCTAAAACAACACGTGGTATATTGCTCAATTTAATATTCTGTGACCCTGAGTATTTAAAAATAAATACCAGAAACAAAAAGTTTAGTTGCCCTAGGGTTGTACATTTTGGGGAATATTGAGAGCGGACACATTATGTGGAAATTAACGGGAATACAGTGGCAAAAAAAAAGTTTGAACCCTTTGGAATTACCTCTCTTTCTGCATAAATTGGTCATAATCTGATCTTCATCTTGGTCATAACCATCAGTCTGATTTAATCTAACACACAAACAATTATACGTTTTATGTCTTTATTGAACACACTGAACCCTTGAAACTCTGGGGGCGCAATTTCATTTTTGGATGAAAAACGTTCCCGTTTTAAACAAGCTATTTTGTCACAAAAAGATGCTCGACTATGCATATAATTGATAGCTTTGGAAAGAAAACACTCCAGAACTGCAAAGATATTGTCTGTGGGTGCCCTAGAACGGGAGCTACAGGCAAAACCAAGATGAAACGGCAACCAGGAAATGAGCAGGATTTTTGAGGCTCTGTTTTCCATTGTCTCCTTATATGGCTGTGAATGCGAGAGGAATGAGCCTGCCCTTTCTGTCGTTTCCCCAAGGTGTCTGCAGCATTGTGACGTATTTGTAGGCATATCATTGGAAGATTGACCATAAGAGACTACATTTTCCTGGTGTCCGCCCGGTGTCCTCCGTCGAAATTGGTGCGTCATTTTCAGCTGCTGGTATTTTTCCATGCGATTCTGAGGGGAAAGCAGGCTTCCACGAACTGCATATCAATGAAGAGATATGTGAAAAAACACCTTGAGGATTGATTCTAAACAACGTTTGCCATGTTTTGGTCGATATTATGGAGTTAATTCGGAAAAAGTTTGACGTTTTGGTGACTGAATTTTCGGTTCGTTTCGGTAGCCAAATGTGATGTACACAACGGAGCGATTTCTCCTACACAAAGATTATTTCAGGAAAAACTGAACATTTGCTATATAACTGAGAGTCTCCTCATTGACAACATCCGAAGCTCTTCAAAGGTAAATGATTTTATTTATTTGGTTATCTGGTTTTTGTGAAAATGTTGCGTGCTAAATGCTACGCAAAATGCTAAGCTAGCTTGCAATACTCTTACACAAATGCTTGATTTGCCATGGTTCAAAAGCATATTTTGAAAATCTGAGATGACAGTGTTGTTAAGAAAAGGCTAAGCCTGAGAGCAGGCATATTATTTTCATTTCATTTGCGATTTTCAGAATTCATTAACGTTGCGTTATGCTAATGAGCCTGAGGCTGTATTCACGATCCCGGATACGGGATGGGGAGTATCAAGAGGTTTTAAGAACCGGTTGACCCTCCTTTGGCAGCAAAAACCTCAATCAAATGTTTTCTATAGTTGCGGATCAGACCTGCACAATGGTCAGAAGGAATTTTGTACCATTCCTTTTTACAAAATTATTTCAGTTTAGAAATATTCTTGGGATGTCTGGTGTGAACCAATTTCGAGGTCTTATCACAGCATCTCAATGGGGTTGAGGTCAGGACTCTGACTGGGCCACCCCAGAAGGCATATTTTCTTCTTTTGAAGCCATTCTGTTGATTTACTTCTGTGTTTTGGGTCGTTGTCCTGTTGCGTCAATTGGTGGACAGATAGCCTAACATTTTCCTGCAAAATGTCTTGATAAACTTGGGAATTCATTTTTCTGTCAAAAGCAGCCCAAACCATGATGCTACCTCTACCATACTTTACAATTGTGATTAGGTTTGGATGTTGTTGTGTTGTTCCTATTTTTCTCCACACATAGTGTTGTGTGTTCCAAACAACTCTACTTTAGTTTAATCTGTCCACAGAATATTTTGCCAGTAGCGCTGTGGAACATCCAGGTGCTCTTTTGCGAACTGCAGACGTGCAGCAATGTTGTTGTTTTTTGGACAGCAGTGGCTACTTCTGTGGTGTCCTCCCAGGAACATCATTCTTGTTTAGTGTTTTAGGTATCATAGACTCATCAACAGAGATGTTAGTATGTTCTAGAGATTTCTGTAAGTCTTTAGCTGACGCTCTAGGATTCTTCTTAACCTCATTGAGCCTTCCTGCACTGTGCTCTTGCAGTCAA
This sequence comes from Oncorhynchus masou masou, assembly GCF_036934945.1. NCBI lineage: Eukaryota > Metazoa > Chordata > Actinopteri > Salmoniformes > Salmonidae > Oncorhynchus > Oncorhynchus masou. Next base: position 27,272,453 of record NC_088224.1, on the reverse strand, counting down.
CTTTGCTGAACTTTCTCAATAATAGACCATTTGTCTTACAGTGGACTGATGAACATCAAGGCTTTTAGAGATACTTTTTTAACCCTTTCCAGCTTTATCTTTAGTTCGAGGCATGGTTTACATCAGGTAATGCTTCATGTGAATAGCAAAATCAGTGTTTTTTTTTATATTGCAGGGCAGCTCCAACCAACGTCTCCAATGTCGTCTCATTGATTGGACTCCAGGGTAGGAGACTCCTGACCCCAATTAGCTGTTGGAGAAGTCATTAGCCTAGGGGTTCACATACTTTTTCCAACCTACACTGTGAATGTTTTTAAAATATGTATTCAATATAGACAAATACCATTATTTGTGTGTTTTTTTTAGTTTAAGCATACTGTTTGTGTATTGTTGTGACTTAGATTAAGATCAGATTACATTTCTTGACCAATTTATGCAGAAATCCAGGTAATTCCAAACATACTTTTTCTTGCAACTGTATATGGGAATTAATGGAAAAATATGCAAATTAATATTAATACCATTTAAATGTAGATTTTTACATTGGAAATATTATATTTGCCATATCATATGGAGACAGAAACATAAACCCTGTACCTTAATAATAATAATAATAATAATAATAATATGATTAAATCCTTCCAATAGAAATATATATATTTTTATTTAGTTACGAGTAATTAAATGAGATGACTCTTCTTCACATGGGATGATCTTCACTGTCACTTTCCAACCTTGTTGAGGGTGGCTTGTTGTCAGGCTCAAAAAGCCAAACATTTGCCCTGATAGCCACCAATTTTTCAACCTTTGTGTTGGTCAGCCTGTTGCGTGCTGAGGTGGCTGATGTTGGTGGGATTTGGAGGATGGTGGAGGCAACAGGGGAAAGAGTCTCAGTTCCACAAAGTCCCTTCCACCAGGTGGCTGATGAGATATGTTGGCAAGACTGCCATATTGCAGCTCCATCCCAAAGCCCTTGCTTGGAAGTGTACCAAGAACCTTGCCCTCATCCAGGCCAAGGTGGCGAGATACGGGAGTGATGAAGCATAGGCCTTGTTGATCTCTGCACCAGACAGGATGCTCTTGCCAGCATACTTGGGGTCCAACATGTACTCTGCACACTTCACACTTTTTGATGCATTTCAGAACTGCTGTTTCCTCTGCTTGGAGCAACTGAAGTGGGCAGGGCAGTACGGATTTCTTCTCTTATATCTGAAAGCAGAGTCTGAACATCAGACAGGATGGCATTGTCTCCCTCAATCTGTGCATAGGTTTAGGTTTCAGGCTGCTTACCACTCTCTCCCAAAATAAATAATCCAGGAGGATCCTCTTGATGCGGCTGTCCATATCGACAGACTGTGATAAGGCCATTTCTTTGAGAGACACCTTCCCCTCCAGGAGACTATCAAACATGATGACAACACCACCCCAACGGGTTTTGCTGGGCAGCTTCAATGTGGTGCTCTTATTCTTCTCACTTTGCTTGGTGAGGTAGATTGCTGCTACAACTTGATGACCCTTCAATGTATTTAAGGATAGCCAGGGGCACTCTCGAGCACTTCGACATAAGTTACAAACAAAGCATTTGTGTTTAGTGAGTCCACCAGATTGGAGGCAATAAGGATGACCGGGGATGTTCTTTTGATAAGTGCATGAATTTGCCCATTATCCTGTCCTGCTAGCTATTCAAAATGTAACTTACTTTTGGGTGTCAGGGAAAATGTATGGAGTAAAATGTACATCATTTTCTTTAGGAATATATTTAAATAAAAGTAGTCAAAAATATTAAAAGGAAAGTACAGATACCCCCAAAAAATACTTAAGTAGTTTTACTAAAGTACTTTTCAGCACTGTCCTCCAGACAGGCAGTGTTGCTGTGCAAGGTGGGATAGCAATAACTTTAGGATTCAAATTTATTTGTGCATTACCTGATATTAAACAAAATGGCAGAAATACTTTGAAAACAACTATAAATTATAGCTCTCACTTGTGCCCATACTTGACCATTTTTAGTAAATTCTCACACCAGGAGAGTTACCACTCGCCAACGTGGCTGGTGAATTCAACATTCTTACCCGCCGATGCCAAAACCTACCCACGTTTGGCATATGGCGAGTGTTTTATTTTAGGCCCTGGGCGTACTTTCGCTGCCAAACTTCGACAGCCCAAAAATGAAAATGCAACCCTGCCAAACACCTAAATTAACAAAAACGTCTCAACTTTGTCTTAATATATGCTCAAACTGTTTCAACTTGGAAGCAAAGCGTTCGAAAGGCGAAAAGCTCTCTGTCAGAACTGATTGTCGGCAGCCAAGTTAGTGACAGTGGGCTGCAGCAGTCGGACGTTTGCGTCCATCTATAAAAGTAAATATTTGCCAATGATTTACCACGTTTGCCCAGGATTGACCTTGATCTTGGCTAGAATGGCTACCGCAGCAAACCCTAGTTCAGCTCATTGTGCCTCGGTTAACACATACTTTTTAATGCATTTCGGTTTTTATCTTCTCTGGAAACTATGTCCCTCACATAAGCGCGTAGGATTTCAGAGTTTTGACTCGCTCTCTGACTTTCTAAAGGAAATTGATGCGTTCGCCACAAGATATTTAAAGATTGTCACGTGGTAGCCAGACGTGTTTTTATAGACATTTTTTATGTATTCCGTATTTGAAGGGGAAATAACCCCTTTTTCAATACACACACACACACACACTTTACCTGCACGTTAAATACAGTATAAGCAGAATGATAACCTCAGCCAGTTGCTACTGTCCCCCTCCTAACAGAACAGAACCACTCTTCATTTCACCAGTCGGTGTACTATTTCCTGCCCCGTGTCACTGCAGTAGAAGGCAGCACCGTCAAATGAACTGTCTCTCCTCTCAAATACAAACTTTTTCCTGCTTCCCCCTTCTAGCCCCAGCTAGCCCCTCATCTCCTTGCATGCAGAGCAGTGTAAAGCTCCTCTGAATAAGCCCCCATGGTTTACACAGCTGCTGAAAATTTCCTTTAAAGGAAGTGTGCTGCTGGCTGGGCTGGTCACTGACCGAGTAGGGCCACTGGCAGGGATGAGCCAGGCAGGACTGCACCGAGAGAGGGCCATGGTCATGCTCTGGTCTGGTGGAACTTATGAATTCTACTTTCTAGGACGGGTCACATAAACCAGCTTCGCTTCCGTTTCTAGCTGTATGACCCTGAGACTGACCCTTCACCCACTACTGTTAACGGAAGTTTGGTCTGGCTCCATATTCCCAGTAGCATCCATACCAGTGCTGATGATGCCATCCCAGTGTAGGGAGATCCCTTCCCAGGCCCCAGCTACAGGCCTGTACTACCAGTGTAGGGAGATCCCTTCCCAGGCCCCAGCTACAGGCCTGTACTCCCCGTTTAGGGAGGTCCCTTCCCAGGCCCCAGCTACAGGCCTGTACTACCAGTGTAGGGAGATCCCTTCCCAGGCCCCAGCTACAGGCCTGTACTACCAGCTTAGGGAGATCCCTTCCCAGGCCCCAGCTACAGGCCTGTACTACCAGCTTAGGGAGATCCCTTCCCAGGCCCCAGCTACAAGCCTGTACTACCAGTGTAGGGAGATCCCTTCCCAGGCCCCAGCTACAGGCCTGTACTCCCCGTTTAGGGAGATCCCTTCCCAGGCCCCAGCTACAGGCCTGTACTACCAGTGTAGGGAGATCCCTTCCCAGGCCCCAGCTACAGGCCTGTACTACCAGCTTAGGGAGATCCCTTCCCAGGCCCCAGCTACAGGCCTGTACTACCAGCTTAGGGAGATCCCTTCCCAGGCCCCAGCTACAGGCCTGTACTACCAGCTTAGGGAGATCCCTTCCCAGGCCCCAGCTACAGGCCTGTACTACCAGCTTAGGGAGATCCCTTCCCAGGCCCCAGCTATAGCCCAGTATAGGGATATCCCCTATTATCATTTCCATGACTTAAGGATTTAAGAGGCCTCTCTCTCTGCTAACATTCTGCAACTCCAGCTCTGAATAACCTACATCAGCTCTTATATCCCTCCCTCACCCTTTTCCCCGTCCTTTCTTCATCTCTCCCTCTCCTGCAAAGAAGCAAACCCGGCTCTGTAGTCTGACTAGCCAACTTGTTTGCTGGCATCCTGCCATCCTTCTTTCTCCTCCCGCCATCCCTCGCATTCCCTTCCTGCCCTCTATTCCTCACTCCATACTCCCAGGAAGAGAGATGTGTAATGTTGTGACCAGAGCTAAGCCTCCTCTGCTCATCATTGCTGCTGCTTCGGACTCTGTATCTGGACCAGCTTTACATACATTGAGTGCTGAATCCCAACTCACTGTATCCGCTTGAGCCTGCCATTCTGTCAGTTTATAGTTTCCCTAATGCAAGCTGCCATTTTTTTTAAGACAGGCGTATTTCAGTTTGCTGTTTTCACAAGACCACAACCCGCCCCTTCACCACCCAGCTCTCAGCGAGAGGAGTAGGTCCTAAATCCTGTCTTGCATCCTGAAGAAATACCCACATGGATGATCATATCCACCTCATTCCTCATAACAGCCTGGCCGCTAAAACATTTCCATTGTGAGGTCAGTGTGGCTCTAGCCCTGGCTGGAAACATTTACCGTGTGTTGAGAACCTCTTTCTAAAAGGTTTGAGGGAGAAAGAGGGCTCTCCTTTTGTGTGGTGCACACAAAGCGTTTAGTAGCTGGTTAATTGGCAGTAGTGAGTGGTCGATCGATGCTGGGCTGAACAGCACGGTCGATGCGCACACACACAGCAGTGAGCTGCGGTTCTCTGTGCCAGCCCAGCATGTGTCTCCAGCCACGCCCCGTTCCATCACACTGTTCCCTTTGTTCAGCCTCTCTCATTGGCCCCCCGTCCCTATGCCAACCGTTGCTATGTATACTTTTGATGGTGTTGCGTTACCTAGAGCCACCTGGGATTGTTTTCTGAAAATCTGAATCTTTCCATGAGAGATTATTGAGCTGTTATTTTATCCAAGACAAATTTCCTAAATTAGTTTGTGGTGAGACGGTCGCTGTAAAGGTATGATGACTATGCCAGCCTTTCAAGCTTTCCTTATCATAGTCCCTGATTTAGATTCCTGAAATGCAGACAGGAAAATAATTTGACTTGGGAAGAAAGATATTCAGCCCCACTCGTCCTCGCCTGTCTCTCTCCTCTCTATCTCGTGTTAAAGCTTGTCACTTCACTCGAGGCAGCTCAGATGGATTGATTTCCTGTTTGAAAAAGCTTGAATGTGAAACATTTTAAAGAATTCTAAACATTGTGCAGGGCTTAGGACTACATCTGGAGATGCCATGTTGTGACTGTCTAGTGTGAAAACAAAGATTAGAAAGTCCAGTACAGTGTGAAATACACCTTTTGAAATGAATCTCTCCCTTTCTCTCCCTCGCTCTCCCCCCCACCTCTTTCTCTAGGTGAATCTGGTTTGGGGAAGTCTACACTGATCAACTCCCTCTTCCTGACAGACTTGTATTCACCTGAATACCCTGGACCCTCCCACAGAATCAAGAAGACAGTACAGGTAAAGACTACGATACCCTATTGAATTGGTTTATTTGAATGGGAACAGATAGAAACACAATGAATAAAGGATCATCTGATGTGCTTGTTGCACCATAGCTGGAGCTCATTGTTATCACCCTACTTCTTCTTTCTCTCTTGGAATACACTATCATACTTCTGTCCCTTTTGTAACCTTAAACAAATGAGTAGGCTCACCCCTTCCCCTCCCTTTTAACAGGAAATCGCCTTTTTATTTTCCCAAAGGAGTGAAATATTTCAGTTCACTCGCCACATTAAACAAGCTGTTTCCCCATTCTGTTGCTTTAGGTGCAGGGTGATAGCTAGGTAATGTGTCTCCATCCTGTCTGACTACCCATAAGTTCCTCTGTTGGCCACAGAACTGCCCTCCTAGTCTGGTATATTATCTGATGTTGAGGCGCTCTGCCAAGTCAGCCTTTTTTAACAATGCTGGAGCCTAAAGAAATTCATACCAGTCGGATTGGCCATAATCTGTCTGACGCAGAGCTGGGTCATGTTCAGCCATGACATAGAAGAAAATGGTCCGAAACAAGGATCTACTATCTGAAAGCTCCTTATTTTTCCGTTGTATAACATTTTGCTACTGTGTGCCCTAATGAACACGGCCCTGTAATAGATGTTTCTCTGGGCTCTACTTGAATCATTTAACCCTGACATTGGGCTGGTTAACTGCTGGTGCCCCAGGCTGTGGTATCACAGGTGTGCCACAGCCAGCTCCCACCCAGTCCTTTTGTGTTGTTTTGGGTCATTGATGTCACAGCCCTGGCCCTCCCTCTATTACATCCCGGCTCTCTGACATGCTGCTGGTGAGGCTTCAGGCCACTCTTAAGAGTAGATGCACTGACAGGATAACCTGTTACCACCGCTGCCCTGTCGTCTGTCTATGAATAGCAAGACACCTGCAACCAGTTTATCCACTTAGGCTAGGAGGAATGTCTAGCACTGCTGAAACCATACAGAATATCAGGTGTGGGCGACTGACTCATCGACTGGGAAAAGCAACTGTGTGCAAAACAAATAGCAACAGGACGTTTTTGGCTGGAATAGAGAACTAGTACTTGACTGGAGTCATGCTCCTCTCTGTGGGTGTACTGACTACTGAGCCAGAAGTTAATGTTCCGGTCAGGGGAAGTGCACTAACTGGGCCCCGCTGCCTGATGGCCGCTGCTGTTACACTGTAGCCAGAGGCACACCACACACACACACACACACACACACACACACACACACACACACACACAGAGCTGTAAAGGTGCAGAGCCAGGGGTTGACGTATTTGTTTTCTAGTCTGCAAGGAGGAAATTAGTCCACGCTGATGATGGATGAGCCCCAGTCAATCTGGGAAATCGTTTGACAACCAAGGGGTTCACAACCAGAACACCACACGACCTGTGATTTATGACACACACTCAGTGTCATTCTCATAAAGAGAAGCAGTGGAGGGGTTGAGAGAGATTATAACAGAACATCTGCTATGAGGGAGTTTCCTATACTTGTGCTGTATGGCCCAAACCAGTGTGTTTCTACTGGTGTGGTGGTAGTGGTATTGACAGTAGATATTCCCTCTACTACTTTGTCTAACCTCTATATTCTCTTTACAGGGTTAATATTCTGCCATAGCAGCTTAAACCAGATACTACAGAGGGTTGATCTAGTTGTAGCTATGGGGGTGAACTGTAACACCAACCAGAGCCGTGCTGTGTGACTGAGCCATCTGCTCTGCTCCCACCGCTATGAATCTCCAACCAGGAGAGAGACACTACCACCTCCTCTCACTACCACCTCCTCTCACTACCACCTCTCATCCAGGGCTCTCTTGAAAAAGAGACTTCAATCTCAGTGTGACTTCGCTGGTAAAATAAAGGATAAATCCAATCCCTTCTCCTTTTAGCTAATCCTTGGTTCCCTTAGTGTTTCCCTCTGTGAATCCCTCAGTCCTTAAGAGCCCTTAGTCAGGCTTAGTGTTGACCAAGCCTTAAAGTCTTGACTCACAGAACCATGGCATTTCACCAGGCACGGAGTCACCAGGCACGGAGATCAGCTCTCCAACCAGCTTCTCCCACGCTTGCTTGGCCGTCTCCACTCGCTGACACTGATTTCCAAGAGGAAGTTGTGCTGTACATGTAGGCTGAGGTGTCACATTGATTTGTTTTTGAAAAAGAGAGGGACTAAAGCAGGGGTGGGGAAACTACGCCCTGGGGGCCAGATTCAGCCCGCGAGCCCGTTCAATCCAGACCAATCTAGCTAAGGAATCATGTGTTGGGCTTCTGAGTGCCTTTTAGAATGGGTGAGCATATGAGTCTGTCTGTCTGTGTGTGTGTGAGTGATTTATTTGAGAGGCGTATGAGCATAGATTAGTTTTTGTGTGTGTGTGTGTGTGTGTACTGTACATGGGCCAGGTGTGTGAGAACTCTGTCACTCAGAGGATTAAGTTGTGATGTACTGGCTCCCTGGCCGGAGATGGCAGCAGTATAGCAGAGAGAGACTGAGCCTGCCAACACCTCATGCCTTGGAACATCTCTGCACCGCAGTATTTATGCCCTAGTTCAGCTCCATCAGTGATAATGTTAGCACTGGAGAGACTACAGTGGGCTGGGTAACCGCCCTCTAACGGCCCTGTTAGATGAGGTGGCCTCCTCAACCATGTTGAAAAATACTTTTCTTCTCACGTCCAGTTTTATCACTGACATTGTCATGTTTCTGGATATGGAATATTCAAACATCTGTGAAACAAGTGTCTCTAAAACATCCGTTTTGCAACATGTCTACACCACTGCAGACATCTATTTGTAAAGGCCTGTTTTGCTGAGAGAGCTGCCTGTTATCTGTTTGCTGATCTGAGCCCAGGTTTCAAAGAGACAAATGTTAATAAGAGGATTCCCAATAATGTCCCGTCCTGTTGGTTTATTCTGTTTGGCTTGCAGCTGCTGAATGAGGTACCCAACTCTGGCCACACACACACTGGCTGAAGAGCTCTGTCTGTCGTTGGATCTCATTTAATGTGTCAAGTATGGCCTCCAGGCCAATTCCTAGTGTTGAAAGCCCAAAACAGCCTGCAGTGCGTGTTCGTTTGTGTGTGTGCCAAAGGATTGGCCATGCACACACAGCGCAGAGGGGTGCTCCAAACAGACTGTTTCCTGTGGTGATTGAACGGGTGATAAAACCATGGGTCTCTTATCAGAGCTGGACTACATGCCTCTGAGACACACACACACACACACACACACACACACACAGTTCCAAATATTATGATGCCACACCTACCCGATGACAGATCACCATTAGTCACACGTTCTACCTGGCTGGAACGTTTCTCAATAGGAGAATGATTAGTCATTGATGACAGTTTGTAATGTTGTGTACAGGCCAGAGTGGCGTAGCCAGGGGGCCAGTCTCTATCATGCCAGCAATTCCATAAGGCATTGGCAGGCGAGCAGAAACAGACAGGCACCCAAGCTAAGGTAGGTGAGGATCATGTGTTAATAGTGCTGTAATGATGTCATTGGGCTGGTCCTGGCGTGCCTGTGGAGGCTGTGAGGGGTAAGGCGTGCCAGGATAATGTACTCCTACCAGTCTATTGCTTCAGAGCTGTGGAATCCTTAGTGTACTGGTGAGTCAGTTTTAGTTTTAGTATTGGTAGTATTTTACTAGGATTCCCATTAGCTGCTGCTTACGCAGCCGTGACTCTCCCTGCAGTCCACATAAAACATGACGTAATACAGAACATTATGGACCGTAACTCAAGGACCGAGCTACATTGATTTAAAATATGAATTGACACTTTCATACACGTAAGACTTAACAGTCCATTCTTAATAACATTACACACAGGCCAGCACGTACACACTCTTTAGTTAATCTAACATGTTAGAAATACCACCCAGTGGGTCTCTTGTGGTATAATGGTAACCTTGGTGGAGCTGTTCGTTTAAAAAAGGAACATAGTCACACAGGATTGGCGCCGTTTACCCAGGGAATGGCGTCCCATACATATGTTGCCTCAGCAACCGTGGCAGCCTTGACTTTTCGTTATATTTTACTCGCCTCCAGATATAGTGGGTTGCAGTTTCTTCCAGCTAAAGCCTCCTCTAGCTAGCGTCAGGTGGAGCTGCATAGAAAATGAAGAGACACACCGGGGCGGGGCCATTAATAAAGAACCGGGTACATCAGTTTCTTCCAGCTAAAGCCTCCTCTAGCTAGTGTCATGTGGTAAGAAAGACTGAGACCTAAATCTAATATCTCTGTTCTTTTCTCTCCACTGTTTCTCTTAGAGCCTGTCTGAGTTCAGTGCCATGGAAACATCTTATCTTTAACCCAAACACCAGATGTTCTCGGAATGGAGAGGAGTAGATTTATTTATTTGATTATTATTTGGTCAGTAAGGAGAGATTTTGTTAAAGCTAATTTTGCTGATTGCTTGAGTGATTTTGAGATGGCAGGAAGTTACACACAATCATGGCTCGATATAATACTATGCCTTGCATGGACCTCGTTTTTGATTTTGGGACTGTGAAAGAGACTTGATGGACGTCTCTTAGGGTACAACTGACTTGATGGACTCTTAGGGTCTCTTAGGGTACGACTCTCTGTCCGAACTGTGTGTTAGCTGATTGAATAGACAGTTTTGGAATTTTTAACACATGAATATTTCTTACAAAATAAGAAGTGACACAGCCAACCTCTTCTCTATTCCTGGGTTGACTTCCCAGAGTTCTTTGTCTTTGTTTGAAAAGTCCCAAGTCCTTACTAAGGGCTCTGGATCTGAAGGTTTAGGGAGGAAGAGGGAGGATCTGATCTCTGAGCATCACTACCACTACATGCTAGCATGCCAGTTGAAGAAGAGGAAGTAGTCATAGCAGTAACAGGAAGTAGTACTGAAGGTGCTAGACTTATGGTTTACCGTCTCATGAAGACGACATCATTTGATCAATGGTTAGCCATCTACTTTGACCTGCTTCCTAGAAACATCCTCCATGGAGGATTAACCACATTGTATTGTACCTCCCTTTTTGAAGTTGCATGAAAGTGATCCTGTTTCTGTGATTCACTGCCAATAGAAACATCGCCTCTGCCTCATCCCCCCTCAGCCTGTGTGTGTGGTATTCTATGCAGCTAACTTACACCCACAGAAGCTTGGGTATTTTAAGGGGCTTCTCTTGTTTCATCTCTCATGTGAGTCCTCTCAACACTACAGTCTAAATCTCCACTAAGCCCAGCACCCACCAATTTGTTTACCTGTGCATTACACATCCTTAAGTACTTAAAGTTTAAACGAGATTAGAGCGTGTGAGTGTCTGTGTTTTCTCTGCGTCGTTTGGCTTCACATTATTCCAGAGGTTTCCTGATAAACTTGGCTGGGTCAGTATCCCAGAAGGGAAGAGTTGCTGGTGGGAACTCTACGCTTGTTTATCCTAGAGGGGAAGAAAGGAAGAATGAATAACGCCTTCTTTTTTCCATTTTTCTTCTCTCCAGGAACCACAAACTGAGCTTTCACATAATTGTGGTGTCTTTTGTTTCCCAGTCGAGCCAGAGTGATGTGATGAAACCCAATGGAATGCATTGGTTGGGTAATGAACAACACACCCTCTGGGATCCATCCAGATCTGTTTGGAGGCCTGAAGACCTTGGGGTGATGAGGGCTATGCTATATTGTTTGTGTTGAAGGGACTGGGCTAGTCTGGTCCCAGATGTGTTCGTGCTGTTCAGCCTTTAGTGCTCATTGCCACTGACCGTCATAGGAATTGGAATCTGGACCAGGCTAGGGCAAGCGTCTGTGTGGGTAATTAGCAGATGTAGAGGGTACGGGAGGAGGAGACTAGGCAGATGAGGCTAGCGCTTAGCATGCTAATGTCTGTCTGTGCCAGCCTTATGTCATATGACACAGCTGAGCCAACCAACCGTAGCAGAGAGGAGTGTGGCGGAAGCGGTCAGTGTTGGGTTCCTCTTCCATGTCTGTCTGTGAGATCATTGTGGTCAGTCGCTTAGATGCATGACTCACTGTTAAGGAGAGAGGGAGGTGGGGAGCGAGAGAGCAGGGGATAAGAGGGAAAGGGAGAGAGGGGGTAGGGAGAAGGAAGAGAGGAGGGAGGGATTAAAAGTCTGTTTGCAGATTCTTTACTTGCTGTTTACTCAGCACTGATCCTTCTCCTAACATTACACTGTTTAGTACCATCTCTAACTCATTCCAGACAGGGAGTGGTCCATGTCGGTTGTTTTATCCATTCAGCATCTCACACTAGCATCATTCATGACACTATAAAGGGTGCAGTTGGTTGAACAGCATGAATTAAACTTATTTTTTTTATGCCACTGTCAGTCTGCTATGGTGGTGCCTAAGAAGATATTTGTAACCTGTTTTAGTTACAACAAGACAGACTAGAGAGGCGTGAGTGAGCGAGCGAGAGAGAATAGGGAAGGAGAAAGTCCTACTCTGGTGATTAGAGGACTTGGTTGAGGTTTATGTATCTCCGCCAGTAGCCAGCAGCAGCTGGGGTTAGAAGTCAGAGGTCAAGAAAAGAGATGGGAGGATCTCAATGTGCCGTCTCGATTCCTGTGACAGAAGGTCACGGAGCTCAGGGACCGCAGCGCGCACACACACACACGCACACAGTGTGAACTGGAATGAACAGCTGTGTTTTAGCAGGGTTTAATGGATGAGGAGGTCAACGTCTCACACACCGTAAAGAATCCTCTGGCCCACCAGCTCCAGGTGTCAGTGTCTGGCTAGGGTGGGGTCGACAGATGTGTCATCACGCTGCCCCATAAAAAAGCTGTGTGCATTCCAGCGCTAATGACTGAGTGACTCTTGTCAACCGACTCCTCTGTAGATTTATTGCTTGGACATTTACATGTTCAAACCATTAAAAAAAAAAATATATATATTTTGTTTTTTTTACCTCATCCCATCGTTTTCCCTGCAGTTGGTAGTTTGCCTGTTCTTTGGCTGGAACATACACACAGTGGTTCACACATGCAACATATCAGGCCTCTACACTGACCTTTTTTACAAGGAGCACATGTGCACCTAAGTTGACAAATGTAGGTGCATGCAAATAAACAAACTTGAGATACTAACCCTCACATTTTTCTAGACACACTGGTGCTCCTAAATTCACATTCCAAGTCCTACGGTCAAATATTTAGGCGCATATGCAAAAGAAAAATGATCGTACTGCATATAATCAGTGTTTTCAAAACATACTTAAGAAGAATAATGTGTCCCTGAACAAAGGGGGGGGTCAAAATCAAAAGTAACAGTCAGTATCTGGTGTGGCCACCAGCTGCATTAAGTACAGCAGTGCATCTCCTCATGGACTGCACCAGATTTGCCAGTTCTTGCTGTGAGATGTTACCCCACTCTTCCACCAATGCACCTGAAAATTCCTGGACATTTCTGGGGGGAAATGGCCCTAGTCCTCACCCTCCGATCCAACCGGTCCCAGACGTGCTCAATGGGATTGAGATCCGAGCTCTTCGCTGGCCATGAAAGAACACGGATATTCCTGTCTTGCAGGAAATCACGCACAGAACGAGCAGTATGGCTGGTGGCATTGTCATGTCAGGATGAGCCTGCAGGAAGGGTACCACATGAGGGATGTCTTCCCTGTAATGCACAGCATTGAAATTGCCTACAATAACAACAAGCTCAGTCCGATGATGCTGCGACACACCGCCCCAGACGATGACGGACCCTCCACCTCCAAATCGATCCCACTCCAGAGTACAGGCTTCGGTGCTAAGCTCATTCCTTCGACGATAAACACAAATCCGACCATCACCCCTGGTGAGACAAAATCGTGACTCGTCAGTGAAGATCACTTTTTGCCAGTCCTGTCTGGTCCAGCGACGGTGGGTTTGTGCCCATAGGCCTACAAGCCCTCAGTTCAGCCTATTGCGGACAGTCTGAGCATTGATGGGGGGATTGTGCATTCCTGGTGTAACTCAGGCAGTTGTTGTTGCCATCCTGTACCTTTCCCGCAGGTGTGATGTTCGGATGTACCGATCCTGTGCAGGTGTTGTTACATGTGGTCTGCCACTGCGAGGAAGATCAGCTGTCTCTCTGTAGCGCTGTCTTAGGTGTCTCACAGTATGGACATTGCAATCCATTGCCCTGGCCACATCTACAGTCCTCATGCCTAAGGCACGTCTGTAAGCTGTTAGTGTCTTAATGACCGTTCAACAGGTGCATGTTCATTAATTGTTTATGGTTCATTGAACAAGCATGGAAAACACTGTTTAAACCCTTTACAATGAAGATCTGTGAAGTTATTTGGATTTTTACGAATTAACTTTGAAAGATAGGGTCCTGAAAAAGGGATGTTTCTTTTTTTTGCTGAGTTTAGTAGATCATCTGCATACATTGACACTTTGTGCTCTTCACCAGCTCGGTGGATTCCAGTGAATGATGGTGATAGTTTTAAGGCCAAGGAAAGCGGTTCTATTGCAAGAGCAAAAAGGGGCAGGGACATAGGGTACCCTTGACAGGTCCCTCTGGAGAGGGGGAAGTATTTTGAAGGTTGAGAGTTGGTGTGTACGCTAGCCGTAGGAGCAGAATAGAGAAGACGAATCCATGAAATGAAATTGGACCCAAAATGAAATCTTCCCAAAATCTTAAATAATCCCACTCTACATCAAGAGAAACAACAATTTGGGGGTGATAATGTTCAAAAGTTGTCGTACATTGGAAAATAGTTGTCGCTCTTTGATGAAACCCATTTGATCATCAGATATGACATCCTGAAGGCAGGGTTCCAACCGGCATGCTAGAACCTAATTACTTAACATCAGCGTTCAAAATTGAAATGGGCAGATATCCACCGCATTCCGCTGGATCTTTATCTTTCTTAAGTATAAGTGAGATAGAGGCTTGGGTTAGCGTCGGGGGGGGAGAGGGTCCTGTGATAACAAGTCGGTGAACATATCTAACAGTAATGGGGCGAGTTGATCTGAGAATGTTTTGTAAAAATCTACCGGGGAAGCCGTCAGGGCCAGGGGCCTTGCCATCAGGGCCTGGGGCCTTGCCATCAGGGCCTGGGGGGGCCTTGCCACTTTGCATTAACTTTAGACCCTTTGTTATCTCATCCAGAACTTTACTCATGTCCATATCAATGGATGGGATATCCCAAGTTATCTAAAAAGTTGTCCATAGTCGTATTATCTGATGGGTTGGATATCCTAGCTCAGAATCCTCTGGCAGTCCAATCACGTGGATATTCTGGCGTTTTGAATGTAAAATCAAATCTCAACTTTGGCCAGTGTGAGATGCCACAGACACCGGATGGTTTCCACGGTTGCCTGAATTGGATCCAGTGCAGCCGCCAGGGAGTTATTCAGCAATTCGGTGAGTTCTGCTGCCAAACTTTCACGCAATTTCGTTAGCCATATCACCCGGAGTGGCTATTGAAGCCTTCAATGATGGTGGAGTGGTAGCCATTTTAGCTGAAGCGTGTGAATGGTTTGTTCATGCCAACTTAGGTACGCTCTATTACTGGGTAATTAAAATAACTTTTGAAGTCATGAGATGTATGAATTCAGGCGAAATTGAGGATTATTTATAAAAGTTGTCGGAGAAGAGACATTGTGCGACTTATTTCTACATTGCTCAACCGGAAGCCTGAATTGATCATATTTTAATAAGGTGCATGCATAGGGATGTCCACGTCACCCAGAGATATGCCCATGCTATAGAGATACACCTAGCAGACTGAAACTTCACTGTTGTAGGCATAATACAGCTAGTGCTATCTAGACTTGTGCTGGCAAACATTAGCTACCTAAAGGTGAAGTAAACTCAACTGAGGAGTAACAGACTTTAAACCTGAAAACGTGCAGGATACCTCTCCGGTTTCCCTGACTTCCGCTTTTTTTAATATATAGACTATGTTATGCTCCTCACAGGCCGCTGTACGTTTATTTGTTTGTTTGTAAGTGAGATGAAACTGACCAAACTCAAAGGTATTATTGTAGGTCAGAATTGCAACACAATATTTGTTAAAAATGTTATTCCATATTTTTAAAATGGTGTTTATGTTCACAGATGAAATTCCACTTTTCCGTTGCTCTTTGTTAGCCAGCCAGGGGGTGGCCAGCACACAGTGGGGCTGTGTGGGGGAGAAGAAGCCTTTAGCTGGGGCCCAGCGGGTAGGTTGGAGGTAGAGCAGCCGTAACCCAGCCTCAGGCCTAAACCACAGGCATTCTACGTGCTTTCTAAGTGGAAGGTGACGGTTAAGTTTAGCTGCTGAGGTTAAACTCAAATGTGCTGCTCTTTGAGAAACTATGGGCTGCTGGCTGGGCTGGCCTTCTCAAAATGGTCCGACAGCAATGAAGTATGTCATTAAGTAAACAAAAGGATGGTGAAGGCTGTTTAAATCACCAAGTACATCCCTGTGTGTGTGTGTGTGTGTGTGTGTGTGTGTGTGTGTGTGTGTGTGTCAACAAATGAGTAGTAAAATAGTAGTGTTTTATGTTGGTCCGTGTACAACTGCTGAAGCAGAGCTTGCTTACTGTACACAGAGCTGCTTTAACACACACACAATGCCTTCCATTGTGATCTGAGCAGAACACTGCAGGCCTTCATATGTTCCTCCTGATTAAATCATTGAAGTGCAGCTCATCTGCTAATCACAAGGTTTGGTCTGGACCGCCTGCTGGTTAATGCTCTCTGGTCAGCTAAGAGGCCACTCTGCAATCTGCTATGTACACCCTGTATTGGACACTTCAGGTAGACAGCCAGATATTACTAGAGCTCTCTCTGGGTCTAAGGTCAAATATCGTCTAAGACCCTGTTGATGCATTCATCCTCAGTCTGCCTGGATGTCAACCCTCAACTAGTGTATCTCTATCTGTGATTTATATTTGGCAAAACCACATTTCTTTTCACCTGGGCTTTTGTAGTTTGATGGTTAGCTATCTTTTCCAAACAGATACTTTCTAGATAAAGATGAAAGGAAAGGACTATGTTAGACCCCCTAACCAAGCCCCTGAATCTGAGCCCATCCCCTCAACAGAGGAGTGCTCTGAGGTGACGAGACTGCAAACTGTCATGATTAGCATAAATTAGCGCAGGTTATACACACACTATGGTGCAACGCACTGGAGGATTATTTTTTCAATGCGTCTGTTTGAACATGTCCCTATTCAAATTAACTGTAAATGGAGAGAAATTGATGTCATGGTGTTTTTTTTTATAGTTCACTGTGATTCTGTGCTGAATTTCTACATGTCTTTGTTATAATTATTTAGTGTTCTCTACAATCTCAGGTGGAGCAGTCTAAGGTGCTGGTAAAGGAAGGAGGAGTTCAGCTGCTTCTCACCATCGTTGACACGCCTGGGTTCGGGGACGCTGTCGACAACAGTAACTGGTACGTCTGACTAGGTGGCTGGCTGACCGACTGATGTGCTTGTTGGCCAACTGACTGGCCAACTGAATGGCCAACTGACTGGCTAGCCTAGCCTGCCCAATATCTCTATCTGAATGTGTATATTCTACATTAAATATAGAGTAATTGAGTAATGTCTGTGCTCTGCTCTCCTATAAAGCTGGCAGCCAGTCATCGATCATATCGACAGTAAGTTTGAGGATTACCTCAACTCAGAGTCCCGGGTCAACAGACGGCAGATGCCTGACAACAGAGTGCACTGCTGCCTCTACTTCATTGCCCCCTCTGGACACGGGTAGGTACTGCAGCTGGAATGGCGCCATTCTTGACACTGTATAATAGTTCAAATTTAGTCCCTGCCACTTCTCAAACTGTGAATTATTATTCTCCACGGGGGAAGAAAATTGTTTTCCTCCACTCATTTGAGATTGAACATGTTCTTGATGCTCTTGACTGTTCCCTATCAGGGCAGACTAGACGGGGTATTGGTCACGGGAAGAAATCAGTAGTACAACTAACGTGTAGCCTAAGACTGTTTACATAATGCTAGCAGGTCATCCACCCTCCTGCCCCAGGTGAGGAGTACAGCTGTCAGTTTTAATTTAGGCCTAGCTGCCCCTCCATACTACTGGGGCTGCTGGGACGCACACTGGGACAACATTTAGGTATCTCTCTTCTCCTGGGTTCACTTTGTTGGAGGCTGTTTCTCATCTCTGTATTTCCTGTCTGTCCTCTGCTCTGCTCCACACAGCTGGCCCTGCTGTTGCATCTCTGTGGGCTGCGCTGTGCTCCCATAAACAAAGGGTGATTTGACAGGCCTGTGCTCTCTCCATTTGGATGCCGGTGTTCCTCACTGTCTTGGCCCAAAGTGTCCCTGTATCTCTGACCAAGTCCTTGTTCTGGTCTCTATTGTGCCTGGCTGGCTGGTAGCAGTCTGTGCTCATCCAAGAGGACTAGCACCGTATGGCTCCATTGACAGTTAACGTGTGTGTGTGTGTGTGGGCGGGCCGTGCGTGTGGGCGGGCCGTGCGTGTGGGCGGGCCGTGCGTGTGGGCGGGCCGTGTGTGTGTGTGTGTGTGTGTGCGTGTGTAGGCAGGTAGGCCATGTGTGTGTGTGTGTGTGTAGGCAGGCAGAGTGTGTGTGTGTGTGTGTGTGTGTAGGCAGGCAGGCCGTGTGTGTGTGCGGCTGTGTGTGTGTGCGGCTGTGTGTGTGTGCGGCTGTGTGTGTGGGGGGGCAGGCTGTGTGTGTGTGTGTGTGGGGGCAGGCTGTGTGTGTGTGTGTGTGGGGGCAGACCGTGTGTGTGTGTGTGGGGGCAAGCCGTGGTGGGAGTGTGGGGGTAGGTCACGGGTGTGGGGGCAGACCATGTGTGTGGGGGCAGGCCGTGGGGGGGTGGGAGTGTGTGTGTGTGTGTGTAGGCCTAGTGTGTTTGTGTGTGTTTGCGAAAACTGATCTTTCAAAATGGAGACTGAAACACAATCATTTTTCAAAGTGTGATGATTCATGCTGCTCTCTTGATCTAACTTTCTGAACATACAGTTGAATCCAGCCACAGCCAAGGCAGAGCATAGACTTGTACATGTTGTCTGTGTGCCAGGATTCAACATTGTTTAGATATCTCAGGATCTACTTTTACAGACTGGAATCTGTAACTCTGTATGAAATACCAACTTGATGGCTGTTTAAATGAAATTGTTTTCAGGCAGAACAGAAGAGTGCTGTGTTGCTCAGTAGATTTACAGTGTATTGTGGGCCAGATGCTGCCATGGAGAGGGAGATTCATTCTGAACAGGAAATTGTTTTGTTTTTAGTCCCAAGGTCAGCCAAGCTGTGAATCTGAGTTTTTCTACCCCCCTTCCCTCTCTCCTCTCTCTCTCCATCCCTCTCTCCATCCCTCCAGTGTAGCGCCAACAAGCTTCACCTTGACCATGTTAAATGAAAGGAACTTGTTGAAACTCAAACCTCTCTCTCTCCAGGTTGAAGCCTCTTGATATAGAGTTCATGAAGCGGTTACATGAAAAAGTGAACATCATCCCTCTCATCGCCAAAGCGGACACAATGACTCCTGAGGAGTGCCAACAGTTCAAGAAGCAGGTGTGTGTGTGTGTGGGCACTGTGTACACCATGTCCTGTGTGTATGTCTTTCTCTGAATGCAGATGTAGACTGTGATATTAGTAGTGTATGCAAGCTTTTCCTGTGGGAGAGAACACATGCAATAAATGAGTGATGCACAGTTGTTGCATGTGACTAAACGAGTGTGTGTACGTGCTGTGCACAGTTCCCTCATCCTGAGTATTGACTGCCCCCTCAGCCTGAGTGAGTATTGATGTTTGTGCCTCGTTGGCCTAGATGGATACATAACCAGAGGGAAGCACGACTCACATTAACTCTACCACTCTCCCCCCTTTCTCTCACCTCTCTCTCACACACATTTCTCTCTCTCTCTCTCCCCCTCTCTCACACATTTCTCTCTCTCTCCCCCTCTCTCTCACCTTTCTCTCTCACTCTCTTTATAGATCATGAGAGAAATCACAGAGCACAAAATCCAGATCTACGAG
This sequence comes from Oncorhynchus masou masou, assembly GCF_036934945.1. Lineage (NCBI taxonomy): Eukaryota > Metazoa > Chordata > Actinopteri > Salmoniformes > Salmonidae > Oncorhynchus > Oncorhynchus masou. Next base: position 27,252,985 of record NC_088224.1, on the reverse strand, counting down.
TTCCCAGAGACCAACGATGAGGAGGAGAACAAGATGGTCAAGAAGATCAAGGTTTGGATCACACACACACACACACAGCTTGTATTCTCCACACCAAAGTTGGAATTGAATAGGAGAAAAAAACTTGACAAACATGGAACACAACACTGTCTTTATCCTGATCATGTAATGTAGTGTTTACATTCCTGCTGAAGGCATAACATAAACCTAACACTAAAATCCATTACTAGTGTTTTGGCTGGACTGGCCCCATCAGCCCCAGGATTGATAAGAGAGAAACCACTGAGTGGTTAGTTGGTTACCACTGCCACTGAGTGGGTAGTTGGCTGCCACTGCCACTGAGTGGTTAGTTGGCTGCCACTGCCACTGAGTGGTTAGTTGGCTGCCACTGCCACTGAGTGGTTAGTTGGCTGCCACTGAGTGGTTAGTTGGCTGCCACTGAGTGGTTAGTTGGCTGCCACTGAGTGGTTAGTTGGCTGCCACTGAGTGGTTAGTTGGCTGCCACTGAGTGGTTAGTTGGCTGCCACTGAGTGGTTAGTTGGCTGCCACTGCCACTGAGTGGTTAGTTGGCTGCCACTGCCACTGAGTGGTTAGTTGGCTGCCACTGCCACTGAGTGGTTAGTTGGCTGCCACTGCCACTGAGTGGTTAGTTGGCTGCCACTGCCACTGAGTGGTTAGTTGGCTGCCACTGCCACTGAGTGGTTAGTTGGCTGCCACTGAGTGGTTAGTTGGCTGCCACTGAGTGGTTAGTTGGCTGCCACTGAGTGGTTAGTTGGCTGCCACTGAGTGGGTAGTTGGCTGCCACTGAGTGGGTAGTTGGCTGCCACTGAGTGGGTAGTTGGCTGCCACTGAGTGGGTAGTTGGCTGCCACTGAGTGGGTAGTTGGCTGCCACTGAGTGGGTAGTTGGCTGCCACTGAGTGGGTAGTTGGCTGCCACTGCCACTGAGTGGGTAGTTGGCTGCCACTGCCACTGAGTGGGTAGTTGGCTGCCACTGCCACTGAGTGGGTAGTTGGCTGCCACTGCCACTGAGTGGTTAGTTGGCTGCCACTGAGTGGTTAGTTGGCTGCCACTGCCACTGAGTGGTTAGTTGGCTGCCACTGCCACTGAGTGGTTAGTTGGCTGCCACTGCCACTGAGTGGGTAGTTGGCTGCCACTGCCACTGAGTGGTTAGTTGGCTGCCACTGAGTGGTTAGTTGGCTGCCACTGAGTGGTTAGTTGGCTGCCACTGAGTGGTTAGTTGGCTGCCACTGCCACTGAGTGGTTAGTTGGCTGCCACTGCCACTGAGTGGTTAGTTGGCTGCCACTGCCACTGAGTGTTTAGTTGGCTGCCACTGAGTGTTTAGTTGGCTGCCACTGAGTGTTTAGTTGGCTGCCACTGAGTGGGTAGTTGGCTGCCACTGAGTGGGTAGTTGGCTGCCACTGAGTGGGTAGTTGGCTGCCACTGAGTGGGTAGTTGGCTGCCACTGAGTGGGTAGTTGGCTGCCACTGAGTGGGTAGTTGGCTACCACTGCCACTGAGTGGGTAGTTGGCTGCCACTGAGTGGGTAGTTGGCTGCTACTGAGTAGGTAGTTGGCTGCCACTGCCACTGTGTGGGTAGTATTGATTAGGTCACATGTGCTCTGCTGGTCCAGCACACTATGCACTTGTCACACACACACAGGAGCGAACAATCAAACACACACTCACTAAAGGTACACACGGAGACACACACACAAACCACTGTTCTCAACTGTCACTGCCATTAGAGTTGCTGTGTTCCCAATGCACTACTTTATCTCCAGTCAATTTTCCATCCAATTTTAAAAAAGGAGTCTTGGTAAACATACTTCACCGCAGCAGAATGTGTGTGCATAGCCTTGTCTAACAGGTTATTTGAATGAGTTGTGTGTCTGCTGTGTAATGTTTATCTCCCTCCCCTGCAGGATCGCTTGCCCCTGGCTGTTGTTGGTAGCAACACCATCATCGTGGTCAACGAGAAGCGGGTGAGAGGGAGGCAGTACCCCTGGGGCGTGGCGGAAGGTGAGAAGCCATGTGTCAGAGGTCACAGTCAAGACACTGGCCTGGATACACACACAACAGCCTCTGGGTGTTATTTGATATTATAAGGTTTCCCCACACGTCGATTGGTTTAACTTTGAAAGGTTTTCGTGTGGAAGTAATACAATCTCTCACCCTACTATGGGGGTCAATATATTATCCGGGCAACTGTGTGTTGGGGAAGTGCGTCTGCAGGTCATGTTTGACTTAGAATGACCACTATGCTTTTCCCTTAGGCCCTCTCTGTATCTTAGGCCCTCTCTGTATCTTAGGCCCTCTCTGTATCTTAGGCCCTCTCTGTATCTTAGGCCCTCTCTGTATCTTAGGCCCTCTCTGTATCTTAGGCCCTCTCTGTATCTTAGGCCCTCTCTGTATCTTAATTAAAATGCATTTCTAGTCCCATCTAGTTGGGACTTGCCTGGTTAAATCAAATAAATCTACATTTCTAGTTTTAGCTCAAAAAGAGTATTAAAATGTAACATTATTCAACACTATTCCTATACTAAACATTATACAACTAGAACCTGGGGAGGTTCAGTAGCCTCCTGCCCAGCAGTTGACCTTTAGTTATGTTGTGTTATAAACATTCACTTGCTATGTTATCTCTGGCCCTGAGTGATGTGTGTGTTCCTGTCTGACCAGTTACGTCAGTCCAGTATATACTCCGCTTTATCTACTGGTGACTTAATGACCATGGAATGTTCTTAACAAATAGAGTAGTACTTAGGTCATTTTGCATACGACAAACATGACATTTGTTAATGTCTTAACAAAGGAAAAGCTTTGAGATGAAATGACCATTGCTATGTATCAACTCGGCATATAACAGGCCCTTTTAGATGGAGTGTGTTTTGAGGAGAGTCCTGTATGTAACAGACAGACGTATTCTATTCAACGGGATATGTGTTCAGTTCTCTTTGATGCCAGACAGACCGACAGGATATGTGTTCAGTTCTCTTTGATGCCAGACAGACCGACACGATATGTGTTCAGTTCTCTTTGATGCCAGACAGACCGACAGGATATGTGTTCAGTTCTCTTTGATGCTAGACAGACAGACCGACAGGATATGTGTTCAGTTCTCTTTGATGCTAGACAGACAGACCGACAGGATATGTGTTCAGTTCCCTTTGATGCTAGACAGACAGACCGACAGGATATGTGTTCAGTTCTCTTTGATGCTAGACAGACAGACCGACAGGATATGTGTTCAGTTCCCTTTGATGCTAGACAGACAGACCGACAGGATATGTGTTCAGTTCTCTTTGATGCTAGACAGACAGACCGACAGGATATGTGTTCAGTTCTCTTTGATGCCAGACAGACCGACAGGATATGTGTTCAGTTCTCTTTGATGCTAGACAGACAGACCGACAGGATATGTGTTCAGTTCTCTTTGATGCTAGACAGACAGACCGACAGGATATGTGTTCAGTTCCCTTTGATGCTAGACAGACAGACCGACAGGATATGTGTTCAGTTCTCTTTGATGCTAGACAGACAGACCGACAGGATATGTGTTCAGTTCCCTTTGATGCTAGACAGACAGACCGACAGGATATGTGTTCAGTTCTCATTGATGCTAGACAGACAGGCCGACAGGATATGTGTTCAGTTCTCATTGATGCTAGACAGACAGACCGACAGGATATGTGTTCAGTTCTCATTGATGCTAGACAGACAGACCGACAGGATATGTGTTCAGTTCCCTTTGATGCTAGACAGACAGACCGACAGGATATGTGTTCAGTTCCCTTTGATGCTAGACAGACAGACCGACAGGATATGTGTTCAGTTCCCTTTGATGCTAGACAGACAGACCGACAGGAAGCTGCTTTAGCACCACTCCCTCTAAATGATTCTCGACTCTACAGCACTTGTCTTAGTAGAGTGGACCTGTATGAAGTTTAGCTAGCTATTTTGAACTTTAACCTCGTGACCCCAGAGCTCAGGTCATGTGTACGCACACGAGAATACACTCCAACCCCAGAAGTGAATTAATGTCCGCTCTCTGCTCCCCACTGTTTGTACCGCTGCAAGAGTAGATGGGAAAGTCAGCTCTACTGTAAACTCTACCATTCAGATACAGCTCTGTATCTCTGTCTATGACCACATTACAAGTCAACATCTTTGGTCTGTAGTGTATGTGATTTTGGTATAAGATAGTAAAGTTGTGTTCTTTCGACTGGATGAACTGTGCGGTTACTACGACTACAGTACCTCTGTGGCGGTTGCATGAAACCCGCCCATTGGGAGTGAGTTTTGGATTACCAAAAAAATGTTTCCGGCACCGTGTAAGTGTATAAATATAGAGAGGGAGAGGGGAAGGCCACACTTCAGCCATGTGATCCACTCCCTACACACAGCAGTCAGGCAGAAACCTCAGGGGAATTAGTGTATGTGGGAGTATACATGGTGTCTGGCACCACACTGTGACTGCTGACAGTATTACACCCAGACTCTCCTTCCTGTCTACTCCACGCAATCTCTTGGGGAAGATCTTAATTGCATACTCCTCGCTTCCTATCTCCTCGTCCCCTTCTCAAAACTTATTGGATGAGAAAGCCAGAGGCCCCTTCCCTGTGACCTTCTCCGATGGGTTACGAGGAGCGTGGACGTGAGGTCTTCCCTTCAGCAGTGACTAGCTCTCGATCTCCCTCCTGTGACTGTCACACCCCCTTGTGGTAACTGACAACTCTCTCTGTCTGTCTCTGCCTGTGTGTCTGTCTCTCTCTAGTGGAGAATGGAGAGCACTGTGACTTCACCATCCTGAGGAACATGCTCATCAGGTACTGTTCCAGCACACACAAACACATTCCTCTGCACGATGGTCATGCACCACTGAGTGTCCTGTTTTACACTCTACATGAGCATCGGCAGAGACATTATGGTGCCAGTTCTCAGTGCCATATCGTTCCTCACTGCTCTCTTTGACTGTTTAAATGTTTTTTAGTGTCAGTTTTTTTTACTGTAAAGTTTATTGCTGTGGTTAATTTTAGTTTAAATAAAGTTTTATTTTAGTTGTTCTGTCTTCTTGTTCCAGAATCTACATGCAGTTTAAATGAAGTTTTAATTTGATTTGACCCAGAACCCACATGCAGGACCTGAAGGATGTGACTAACAACGTCCACTATGAGAACTACCGCAGCAGGAAGCTAGCAGCCGTCACATACAACGGAGTGGACAACAACAAGAACAAGGGACCAATGACCAAGTTAGTACTAACCAACAGTCAACCAAAGGTGTTTGTAAGTGGTTATGTTTTTAATTTCTCTCCATTGCTGTTCTGGATCAGTGTGGATGAAAGGAATGAGACAAGGCCCTGCACTACTGCAATCCTCCAGAATCTGGGCTGGATCTAACAGTCTAATAAGCCTTAACTACTGCTAATTCACAGCCAAGCACAGAGAACTTCACTAAAATAATGACCCGTAGTGTCACAGTAACCACCAGCATTCTTCTCATTAGCTAATAGCTCTCTAACGCATGGTCATCATATCAGCATGGTCATCATATCAGCATGGTCATCATATCAGCATGGTCATCATATCAGCATGGTCATCATATCAGCATGGTCATCATATCAGCATGGTCATCATATCAGCATGGTCATCATATCAGCATGGTCATCATATCAGCATGGTCATCATATCAGCATGCTAAGTGTGTGTGTTTCTCTTTTTTTAGATTTGACACAAGTGAAGGCATGTAAGTGTCATTTCAGTTCTTCAAGTTGGCTCCGTTTTCACTTCCTCTCTGTTTTTCCGTCTGCCTCGTACATTCCCTGTGTTTGTATAGAGATGCTGTTCTTTATTATAGGTTGGAGGCCCCTACCAGGTCACAATATACATGAAATCATTCTACAGCATTAGCAAACTGCCCAGAAGTCTTCATTGAATACTAGTTGGTAGAATAGTCTTCCTGAAAAGTCCGTTTTGTCCTATGATTAGGCTCTTGCTTTTTTTGTGAGCTTCACTTAGCAACTGTACCAATAGAGCTTTTGGCGGCTTGGCGTTCACTAACTCAGCGACGCAGTGGCTTTGCTTTACTAACAGAAATGAATATTATCCTCTTATTGAATTGCTCTGTCTTCCACATCCAAGGCCTTCCTCTCCCCTCCTCCTCCTCCAGGCATAAGTGTATGCAGGAGAGATTGTGACAGGAATTTCCACCCTGGCCCAAAGTCTGAGTTTGACTACTCTGGGCTAGAGCTGGGGTGTAAGGCCTCCAGACTGGTGGATGATGTGTGTGTGCCTCAACCCTGCAGGAGTCCCCTGGCCCAGATGGAGGAGGAGAGGAGGGAGCACGTGACCAAGATGGAGAAGATGGAGATGGAAATGGAGCAGGTGTTTGAGATGAAGGTCAAGGAGAAGATCCAGAAGCTCAAAGACTCTGAGCTAGAGGTACAGGAACCTAACAGAACACCTTCACACCACTAAAACTCACTCACTCAACCCTTGTTTATTTATTAACGGAGCAAATCTCACTTAAAAAAGACACCAGTTTGAATGGTTACATTTGTATGTTTTAATTAATGTATTCATAAAAAATAGATGCATCAAACACACTCACACAGACACACACACACTAGACTCCAGCCATGCAAAGGGTGCAAACTGTCCTGTCTGCAGCTCCAGCGGCGCCACGAGCAGATGAAGAAGAACCTGGAGGCCCAGCACAAGGAGCTGGAGGAGAAGAGACGCCAGCTGGAGGATGAGAAGCACAACTGGGAGGCACAGCAGAGGGTGCTGGAGCAACAGAAACTAGACGCATCCAGGTACAGCACGCTGCTACAACTCACATGAAGGAGACGGCCAACACGTACATTCCTATAGAACGATATTGCATGGAGTCAACCGTGAACAATTATTCAACCTGTTTTTTTCCAGTGTCATATAATGCAGTATGTGTTTTTCTACACAAATCAAATCTAACTTTATTTGTCACATGCGCCTAATACAACAAGTGTAGACCTTACTGTGAAATGCTTACTTTACAAACCCTTAACCAACAATGCAGTTCAAGAAGAGTTTACCAAATATTTACCAAATAAATTACAGTAAAAAGTAACACAATATTTTAACAATAACGAGGCTGTATACAGGGGGTACAGGTTAGAGGTAATTCGTACATGTAGGTGGGGGGAAAGCAACTATGCATAGTAGATAATAAACAGCGAGTAGCAGCAGTGTAAAAACAAATAGGTGGGGGGGGGTCAATGTAAATAGTCCGGTGGCCATGTGATTAATTGTTCATCAGTCTTCTGGCTTGAGGATAGAAGCTGTAGGATAGGAGCCTTTTGGTCCCAGACTTGGTACTCTGGTACCGCTTGTCGTGTGGTAGCAGAGAGAACAGTCTGACTAGGGCTTTCCTCCTCACCTCATCCTGTACTATCATAGAATATGATGGAAGGTTATTATTTTGGGAGAAACAAATGCGTGTCTCAAGGGTACACAGCGCCAGGGTACATAAACAAATGCGTGTCTCAAGGGTACACAGCGCAAGGGTACATAAACAAATGCGTGTCTCAAGGGTACACAGCGCAAGGGTACATAAACAAATGCGTGTCTCAAGGGTACACAGCGCAAGGGTACATAAACAAATGCGTGTCTCAAGGGTACACAGCGCAAGGGTACATAAACAAATGCGTGTCTCAAGGGTACACAGCGCAAGGGTACATAAACAAATGCGTGTCTCAAGGGTACACAGCGCAAGGATACATAAACAAATGCGTGTCTCAAGGGTACACAGCGCAAGGGTACATAAACAAATGCGTGTCTCAAGGGTACACAGCGCAAGGTTACATAAACAAATGCGTGTCTCAAGGGTACACAGCGCAAGGGTACATAAACAAATGCGTGTCTCAAGGGTACACAGCGCAAGGGTACATAAACAAATGTGTATCGAGGGTACACAGCGCAAGGGTACATAAACAAATGCGTGTCTCGAGGGTACACAGCGCAAGGGTACATAAACAAATGCGTGTCTCAAGGGTACACAGCGCAAGGATACATAAACAAATGTGTGTCTCAAGGGAACACAGCGCAAGGGTACATAAACAAATGTGTGTCTCAAGGGAACACAGCGCAAGGGTACATAAACAAATGTGTGTCTCGAGGGAACACCGCGCAAGGGTACATAAACAAATGTGTGTCTCGAGGGAACACCGCGCAAGGGTACATAAACAAATGTGTCTCGAGGGTACACAGCGCAGCATATACTGCATACACAGCTCATTATAAAGAGCTCTGCCTCATAGTCAATTTAGTAATCTGTCTCTTCCCTCTCCATCTCTTTTCTCCTCTCTCTCACGCCCCTACAGAACCCTGGAAAAGAACAAAAAGAAGAAGATATTTTAAAAGTATTTCGGCAAGACCACCGTGTGACAATGTACTAGTTGCCAATTTCCCAACCTGGACTGTCAGTTTGTCTGTCGACCAACAACCTGTTACTGTGTGTATGCATGGAGGAGCAGTGTGGCATGTCTGGGGGGGGGTTCTACCTGGGGTTCTACATTAGACCCACTGTCACAGACATGCTCAGTCTTGGAACGTGTCTCCTTTCTGTTTTCTCGCTCTCCTCCCCAAAGACCTTTCTTATTCTCTCTGAAATGGGCATGTTAGACTGTTGTACAATCATGTTTTTTGGTTCGCAGTTCTCAAGCACACGCAGTCCCACACGCACACAACAAAACACACAGGTATGAGCTATTTCATGATTTCAGAGACGATTTCCCTTTCTTTTTGAAACCCAGAATGCCACAAGACTTGCTTTCTTATCCTCTTTGTAGTTAGATGACCTTGGAGACTGCACAACTTTGTTGTAGTGTTCTATTTAACGCCAAATGACCAAACTGCGGAGTAGGAAGCTACACACCTCGGGCGTTTTTTTTTCTTTTTATAACAATTTTTGTTATTAGTTATCGTTGTTATTTTTTGGCCCTCATCCAAAAATGTTATCCTCTTCCAATTCTTGTCATTTAAATCATCTAGCCATGGACCGCTGTGTATAACTTCAGTCATATTAGAACGTTTCATTGCTGGTTATTTTTTCCTTTTTTTCCTCTCTCTCTATTATATTGGCCCTGCTACAGTAATCGTTACATTTTTCATTTTGTGTTTGTAGGCATTTCTCCATTCTGGTCTTTGAGGTTTACTGTGCATACTGAATTTCACTCCAGCTGCTACACAGTAAGCCCCCTTGACCAGGGCTGGGAAACCCTGTTTTAGAAGACGGTGGGGGAGGAAAGTTTGGTTGTTAACTCAACCCGTTAACATAACCCTGATGTAGTTTACTTACAATGACCAATGACTGTAAACAGGTCTGTATTGACTGTAATAAACAACAATGGGGTTCCCTTCCCTTACATCACATTTAACTCTGTTCATGTAATGCATCTCTTAATTTTTATTTTTTTTATTTTTTTGTAGTCATAATAAACTTGTGATGATACAACCCCAGTTGGTTTTATTGAAATAAGCGGAATCAAAAAAGCTTTTTGTTGAGATGGAAGTGAATTAGTGTGGTATGATGCTGGTTCGCTTGCCTTTGATTCCAGTTACAAGCTAAAAGCTGTCGTCGGCGTTATGTCCCCCACACCAAGATGCACGCTATATTTCACCAGCAGGGGGCAGTGAATAACTACTGACTCCACCATATCCCATACAACAGGGATCATCAACTACATTCAGCCACAGGCCCAATTGTTTTAGTTTTTTCTTGAGCAGGTATTCGGGGGTCCGGAACATAATTACAAATAATTTGCAGTCTACAAATTGACCACAAGAAGCCCAAAGAGATATTTGACATTATTTCAAACCTTTCTTACATTTTGTATACTATCATGTATCTATTATGTGTGGGAATAATTGGAACAGAATTCCACAATTTTAAATCACTTGGAGCTGATTTCCTGGTGTTTTTAGTCTTAGGTTCCAACAATGATATGTATATATTTTTTAATAATAAAATATAACGTCTCAGAACTTGGGGTGGCCAAATAAAATGACTGGGCTGTCAGTTGGGGAACCCTGCAATGCAGTCATAGGTCATATCTCAGGAGTTTACAGGCTGATTGATCAGTCTTATCACACACACTCTCTGTGCCCCTTGAACATTCTGCTCTTTAGACCTGATCATCTTGTCATGGTGTATTCCAGACCTGAATCCTCCTGAATAGACAGATGGACGAGAGAGTTCATTGAGGGAGATGGCAGATTACCTTTGACTTTTACCCACTTCAGGTGAAAGAGACTGAAGGTAAAAGTAGGTAGGTTCTCACCTGATGTAAGTGGCAAGCAAGAATTCCTTAGTGGAGGAAATATAGTGCTTAAATAGCACATACTAATAGGCCTACAAGATAAAAATCTGTTGTGACTTGGACTAATTCTCGGGCATCTGAATAAACTTCGGAACCATTCTGTTGGGATGGATGATTTTGAGACAAAATAATGAATCATTGATAAGGTTTGACCTAAAATGGAGCAAGAGACAATGGTGATCTAGGAATTAGCTGATCGTAATAGTTCATCAGTAAAAGCCTGTCAATTGATATTGGGTCAACTGCAGACCGACACCCTTTGACACAGAAAGCTGTGTTGGCGTTGGTCCTTGGTGTCTGTCTGTCCACATCATCCTAGCCAAGTCAAACTGGACAATGGTCAAGGTTCATTTCCTCGCTCTGTGCTCAGCACCCCTGGAGCCATGCGGTCCAGACTGAACATCCCTATTAACCAGGTTTTAGTAATGGCCATTGCACTAAGGGTACCGCCCAATTACTCCACTCAAAGTCATTGGATATAAGTTCAGTTGTGCCATAGTGCATTTTAATCACATACTGTATTGACCTGCTATGAAGAAACTGACAGATATTCCTCAAACTTTCTATCATCTCTATTTATTGTCACCTTGAGGTCCATTTAGTATAAGGCTCCCTAACTATTTACAGTGCCCCCATTCAGCTCTATGCCTCAGTGGAGTGGTTACTAATGCTAAACCACTCTCATCAGCAGTCTCTTGCTGCCTGGTCCATGGGAAACTGGATCCAATCTTTCTTACATAACACTACGACGCTTCAATTTATTTTCGCTGTCCACACCGCTCAGTGCTTTTCTCTAGTCTATCACCCCTGAGACCTCCTTCCTGCCAAATACTGTTCCATAGCTGGTGAAACACAGGAGGCTCTTGCTAAATGCAGTCCTCTGACTTGGCTTGCAGTGTTTGTTCTGCTAAATTGCTCATTTTGACGATGACCTTTGTGTTTTTGGAGCTCTGTGTGTGTGGTGTGCTGGAGTGGGTCCAAGCAGACAGCCTGCGGAGGGAGAAGATTTGCCACTGGCTGTCAACATGTTTTAGCTTTTTTCTCTGTGTGGCTTGGACAAGGAAACACAAACACACACTGTGTGACACGCACAGTACACACATTTTTACATATTACATTTTAGTAATTTAACAGACGCTCTTATACAGAGCGACTTACAGTTAGTGCATTCATCTTAAGATAGCTAGGTGAGACCCACATCACAGGCATAGTAAGTCATGTTTTCCTCGAAGTAGCTATCAGTGCTCGTGGGGGGGTGGGGGTGCTGTGTGGATTATTTAACCCCCTAAAGTTAATGTCTGTGCCACAGTGGAAATCTAATTAGCGTTTTTTTTAAATCCCCATAAAAATCTGTCAATTTAAGCTAGAGGTGTTTTTTTGTTGTTGCTTTGTATGCAAAAGTGCGACATCAGCCTACAGTATGTTGCACTTCCGCACCTGCGGTGAAAGGTGACCGAGCGAGTGGTGTTTGTCAAACCATGGGACATGCCAAAAATGTGGTCTTCTCATAAAATCGTATGTTTCGTCCGAACGGTTTGGCCTACAAACTACACTATAAACACCACATGGAAAGTGTTGGGCCAATGTTTTATGAGCTGAAATAAAATATCCCAGGATTTGACCAAACCAACAAAAGCTTATTTCTGTCAAAGGTTTGTGCACAAATTTGTTTGCATCCATGTTAGTGAGCAATTTTCCTTTGCCAAGACAATCAATCCACCTGACCGGTGTGGCATATCAAGAAGCTGATTAAACAGTATGATCATTACACCGGTGCCCCTTGTGCTGGGGACAATAAAAGGCCAATTTAAAATATGCAGTTTTGTCACACAGCATAATGCCACAGATGTCAATTATTAGGGAGTGTGCAATTGGCATGCTGACTGCAGAAATGTCCACTGAAGCGGTTGCCTCCAACGTCATTTTAGAGAATTTGGCAGTACGTCCAACTGACCTCACAACTGCAGACCACGTGTAACCACGCCAGCCCAGGACCTCCACATCAGGCTTCTTCACCACGGGATCGTCTGAGACCAGCCACCCAGACAGATGATGAAACTGTGGATTTGCACAACCTGATGAATTTCTGCTCAAACTGTCAGAAACCGTCTCGGGGAAGCTCATCTGCGTGCTCGTCGTCCTCACCAGGGTCTTGACCTGACTGCAGTTTGTCGTCATAACCAATTTCAGTGGGAAAATACTCACCTTCGATGACCACTGGCAGGCTGGAGAAGTATGCTCTACCCAGATGAATCGTGGTTGCGTGTGGGTAAGTGGTTTGCTGATGTCAATGTTCTGAACAGAGTGCCCCATGGTGGTGGTGGGGTTATGGTATGGATAGGCATAAACTACAGACAGGGAACACAATTGCATTTGACAATTTGAATGCACAGATTACTGTGTTGAGATCCCGAGGCCCATTGTCGTGCCCTTCATTCGCCACCATCACCTCAGGTCTTCCATGCCCTGCATACTCACCAGACATATCACCCATTGAGCATGTTTGGGATGCTCTGGATCGACGTATGACAGCGTGTTCCAGTTCCGGCCAATATCCAGCAACTTTTCTTAGCCATTGTAGAGGAGTGGGACAACATTCCTCAGGCAACAATCAACAGCCTGATCATCTCTATGTGAAGGAGATGTCGCGCTGCATGAGGCAAATGGTGGTCACACCAGATACTGACTGTTTTGCTCTAGGACGCCCACAGGCCTCACAATACCCGTCTGAAGGTCCCCCGGTACCAGTTGAAAAAATGAATGGAAACTGTTTAGTGCCAAAAATAAGGGTTCAAATACGTCAAGATGTTTTAATGTTTCCTCATCTTTCTTATATCTATCAGATATTGGACAGATACTTCAGAACAAACTTCCTTTAGACGTTTTGTATGTTGTTCCATGTAGGGAATATGTTATTCAATGTGTTTGGATGGGCAAGCAGCAGTAAGGCCAAAAAACACTTTTCATAAAATATTTGTATTATATTTTCGGGATACTTCAAGGGGTATTACAATTCTAAATCAAATAGCTAAATGATCATTGGTCTGACCTTCTTAAAACAATCCCATACAGTTTAGTAGACCCCCCCGGCCCCCCAAAGGTGCTGTCCCACCTATGCACTCACACTGGTCCCTTCCAGTGCTGGTGGCTTGTCATCCAGTACAGAGGGAAGATTAGGGTTCTGCCCAAACACTAGCTGGTATGGGCAGTGACTCTGCTGTCCTAGCTTCATGGGGAAGCTGGTTCCACCATTGAGGTGCCAGGACAGAGAAGAGCTTGGACTGGGCTGAGCGGGAGCTGCCCTCTCGTAGGTGTGGGAGGGCCAAGAGACCAGAGGTGGCAGAACGGAGGTGCTTGTGTTGGGGTGTCAGGTTTTAGCATAGTCAGAAGGTAGGGAGGGACAGTTCCTCTTGCTACTCCGTAGGCAAGAACAGTGGTCTTGTAGTGGATGCGAGATTGGAAGCCGGTGGAGTGTGGAAGAGTGGGGTGACATGGGAGAACTTTGGAAGGTTGAAAACCAAGCGGGCTGCAGCGTTCTGGGTAAGTGCAGGGGTTTGATGGTACAAGCAGGGAGCCCAGAAAACATACACAGTGCACTCGCTAGGTGTGCCACACTCTCGTTGTGTCACACAATAGGGTAACACAGCAGTACGTTAGACTAACGGGCCTCTCAGTTTTGGACCCACTAAGGGATCAGGGGCCAGATTCTATTTTGTATGTGGGTCTGCACTGTTTCACCACCTGTGGTCTCTGCCACCATGGAGACGGGCCTTTTGTTAGCCAGAATCCCATTACGTCATTGGACCAGACAATGATTGTGTCTGTGTATCTTTGTGCATCTATGGCTACGTTTACACAGGCATCCCAATTCTGATATTTTTTTCTGAAAAAGATCTTATGTGAAAAGATCTGATGTGATTGGTCAAAATACCTATTGGTGGGACAAAGATCAGAAATGGACTGCCTGTGTAAACAGCCTATGTGTGTACCTGTCTCCAAAGCCACTTAGTTGGTGAGTGCATACATTTTTATTATGTTGACCCTTGCGGGAATTGAACCCACTACCTTGGCAGTGCTAGCACCAGTCTTGCATACTGAGACACACTTCGTATACGTGTCTGTGTTCACATGGGCAAGTTAGTTTATGTGGTGATATGATCAGAGTAATTGAGAGAAGTTGGATAGGGATCAAGAAGAGAAAATGTTGGTTGTGATCTGGTCATGCTACAGCTCCATGCTCGACAGGTCAGAGCCTTGGCAGCCACAGCTAGAGTGAGTCAATATTGGCAAAGAAGTGGCATGGAATAGTGCACAGGGTTACTGGTAGGGGAAACAGGATCCTCGACATGACTGTCATCACTGCCTGATAGCTACATCTTTACAGCTGTTTTTGGCTGTGATCACTTTATTATTTTATCCTTTTGTGAATTCATGCTGTTTTGGTACATCTTGTTTTGTGTTTTTTTATCCATCTGTAGACATCATACAGCTTTATTACCTGTTGGTGTTTTCTCAGTGATTACGACCTCCTCGGTATTGTGAAATAAGAACAGGGTTCAAGTAAAGGTGGAAGTGTTTTGACTTTGAGCCATGCCATGAAACACTCTGATGCTATATAAAGAGGTGTGATGGGAACAGCACATGCATGGCTTTCCCCATCAGTACAGTTGGTTGAACCATACCGGTGTATGCTGCATGGCACTCAGATATCTTCCTGTCGACAGCTTCCAGGGGTGGCCTAAATTTGCTGAATAAGGTGTGCTTAGAGCAGGGCTAGAGCAAAAGCCTGCATACACAGTTCCAAACGGGAACTCCACTGCTTTGTTATGCTGAACCCTCACAGCATAACATCCACATTGCTTTTTATTAAGACTTCTAACATTCTAACAAAACACTAAGTGTTGTACAGCTCTGTTACATAGTTCAGAACTTGTTATACAGTTTGACAGCTTATCTGTCACCACCTTTATGTAGCCAGAGATGAAATCCAACATAATCCCCTTTTGGCTAATCTAAAATGCTAATGAAATCAGAGGAGAAAAAAACCTGTCGTGGAGAGAACCAGAATGGTATTACTTAGCCTGGTTGTCCATTTAAACTGGCCACAATGCATCATGTTATGTAAAACTCTGACCACCTTCAGCACCTCTCTCTCATTGGTTGTTCTGTTGTCTGCATATTTCTATTTGACCGGAGAGGGAAGAAATGGGGCCTAGCTAATTTATTTCAGTTTTAGAGAGAATGAGAGAGCGAGAGAGACTGGAAGATGTGGGCTATATTAACCCTTGAAATACACATTTATATTCTATCCCTGCTTGCAGTGCACCCATACAGTGGGGAGAACAAGTATTTGATACACTGCCGATTTTGAAGGTTTTCCTACTTACAAAGCATGTAGAGGTCTGTAATTTTTATCATAGATAAAAATCCAGAAAATCACATTGTATGATTTTTAAGTAATTAATTAGCATTTTATTGCATGACATAAGTATTTGATCACCTACCAACCAGTAAGAATTCCAGCTCTCACAGACCTGTTAGTTTTTCTTTAAGAAGCCCTCCTGTTCTCCACTCATTACCTATATTAACTGCACCTGTTTGAACTCGTTACCTGTATAAAAGACACCTGTCCACACACTCAATCAAACAGACTCCAACCTCTCCACAATGGCCAAAACCAGAGAGCTTTGTAAGGACATCAGGGTTAAAATTGTAGACCTGCACAAGGCTGGGATGGGCTACAGGACAATAGGCAAGCAGCTTGGTGAGAAAGCAACAACTGTTGGTGCAATTATTAGAAAATGGAAGAAGTTCAAGATGACGGTCAATCACCCTCGGTCTGGGGCTTCATGCAAGATCTCACCTCGTGGGACATCAATGATCATGAGGAAGGTGAGGGATCAGCCCAGAACTACACGGCAGGACCTGGTCAATGACCTGAAGAGAGCTGGGACCACAGTCTCAAAGAAAACCATTAGTAACACATTATGCCTTAATGCATTAAAATCCTGCAGCGCACGCAAGGTCCCCCTGCTCAAGCCAGCGCATGTCCAGGCCCGTCTGAAGTTTGCCAATGACCATCTGGATGATCCAGAGAGAAGGTCATGTGGTCTGATAAGACAAAAATAGCGCTTTTTGATCTAAATTCCACTCGCCGTGTTTGGAGGAAGAAGAAGGATGAGTACAACCCCAAGAACACCATCCCAACCGTGAAGCATGGAGGTGGAAACATCGTTCTTTGGGGATGCTTTTCTGCAAAGGGGACAGGACGACTGCACCGTATTGAGGGGAGGATGGGGCCATGTATCGCGAGATCTGGCAAACAACCTCCTTCCCTCAAGTAAGAGCAATGAAGATGGGTTGTGGCTGGGTCTTCCAGCATGACAATGACCCGAAACACACAGCCAGGGCAACTAAGGAGTGGCTCCGTAAGAAGCATCTCAAGGTCCTGGAGTGGCCTCGCCAGTCTCCAGACCTGAACCCAATAGAAAATCTTTGGAGGGAGCTGAAAGTCCGTATTTCCCAGCGACAGCCCTGAAACCTGAAGGATCTGGAGAAGGTCTGTATGGAGGAGTGTGCCAAAATCCCTGCTTCAGTGTGTGCAAACCTGGTCAAGAACTACAGGAAACGTATGATCTCTGTAATTGCAAACAAAGGTTTCTGTACCAAATATTAAGTTCTGCTTTTCTGATGTATCAAATACTTATGTCATGCAATATAATGCAAATTAATTACTTAATCATACAATGTGATTTTCTGGATTTTTGTTTTAGATTCCGTCTCTCACAGTAGAAGTGTACCTATGATAAAAAATAACAGACCTCTACATGCTTTGTAAGTAGGGAAAACCTGCAAAATCGCAGTGTATCAAATACTTGTTCTCCCCATTGTATCTGTGTATTTTATTTACTGTAACACTATTTGAAATGCAAAACTGAGAACACATAGGGCCCTCTGTTACCAACATGGAGACAGGTTTGAGTATTATTTGTTGAAGTGTCGGTGTAAAACATTATATAACACATTGTTTTATATTATTATAGTCATCTATTACATCTTATATCTCAACTTTAGTTTTAATAATAGCTTATTTTGTAGAAGAGAAAATATAAATCTCATCATCATGCACACTTCTCCTTTTCATAAAGAGCACCTACATGTGAGTTGCTACCGTGTTTGAGTTTTTTCACCAACTCAATGAAAATAAATCCTGTGTACCACTTGTGTAACCAGAGGTGTCAAACATAAACCAATAGATCAGGAGTTTTAATATGGTTTTGATGTGGATTAAGTGTTCTAAAACCTGTTGTAATATTCCTTATAACACAAAGGGATTATATTAGTCTGCATTTTACATGTGAAAGCCTGTATTGAGAGCTCTTCTCTCTTTAGATTGTAACCATTTTAAACATGCATTATAATGTAAAGTAGATCAATTGAGTCAGATCTGAAGTCCTCTTCAAGGACACAGTAAAACATGTGGACTGAAAAAAAGGTTCGCGCCACGCCCCCCTGGTATGATGACGAGACCAGCTGGCGTTTAACGCGAACACTGTGCTGCAGCACCAGCACGCCACCGGCTAGTTCCTCTAGGCAAGCTGACCGGTGTGGACGGTACCTGAATATTCAGCAAGGATCTAACACCAGCAGGCTTAATGATAAAAATAGAGTGAGACAGACCGCTAAACGACTAAAGAATTGGACCTGCTGTTTTGTGCGTATTTTCTGACTATTTTAATCCCGAAAAAAAACAAACACACGGTACAACATACTACGGCTCATATGTCTGTAAATGAGTAGAACTGTCACATCTACAACTGTCTTGCATGTCTGAGCAGGAGTCGATCAATCACACTGTAGGCTACTTTTACACGTTGTGCGCCTGCTGCTGTGGTGCTGCAGCCTTCGCCGCTCTGTCCGGTCTACCCTTGGTCTAGACTGTTCCAAGCCCCGGTGGATTGACCTGCCAACTGAGCCGCAGCCATGGGAGGGAATTTGGGGTGCCACCGCTCGATCCCCAAAGACCCGACGGATTTCAACAACAGCAAGCGCAAGTTTAGCGCGGCGTGTAACTTCAGCCACATCCTCGTGAACCAAGAGCGGTTGAATATCAACACAGCCACCGAGGAGGAGCTGATGACTCTACCAGGAGTGAACCGCACGGTAGCGCAGAATATCGTGGAGTACCGGAACTGCATTGCGGGGTTTAAAAAGGTAGAGGACTTGGCTCTCGTGAGCGGAATCGGTGCCGGCAAACTGGAGATCATCAGACTGGAAATATGCGTCTCGAGCAGGACGAGTTCGTCCCAACACTCGCCGTCGTCTCTGCGTAAAGACTTCGAGCCCCACCTGTCAAACACAGGTATGAACATCAACACCGCCACACCGGCGCAGTTCATGAGCATCCGTGGCATCACGGATAAAATAGCGAAGAACATAGTAGAATACCGGATGGAAAACGGTCCGTTTAAAAGCATCGAAGACTTGGTGAGGGTCAATCACATAAACTCCTCTTTATTGGACAAAATTCGCTTTCAAGTGTTCGTAGAGCGTTCCCGAACACCTTCCACCAATACCAACGGGGGGTTGGCATACACTACCAAGTCTCACCCGAGCCCCACATCATTCAGTCTCCGGAGTGAAGACATGGAGCTTCCACCCGGGGGGCCGACTCTGATCACGTCTGTGCGGCCCAACGTAGAGCCTCCGTCGGGGATGCGGGACGGGAAAGCGGTGGTCAGGGTGGCTACCTGGAACCTCCAGAACTGCTCTTGTGAAAAGGCCAACAACCCGGGCGTCAAAGAGGTCGTGTGTATGACATTGCTTGAAAACGAGTAAGTATTGATCTGGACCCTATTGACAAACGGTCCACTTTATAGACGTAAATTGTCCATTATACATTGTAGATTATATGCCAATGTTTGGTGATCAAATCATTTCACTTTCACCTTACTGTGAAATGTTTAGGCCCTTAACCAAAATGCAGTTCAGGAAATAGTTAATTTTATTTTGTCAATATTTTGTCAATAACACAATAACAGTCAAGAGGCTATGTACTGGTTAGTTAAGGTCATTCGTACATTGAAGGTAGGGGAAAAGGGACTGTGCATAGATATAAACAAAGAGTAGCAGCAGTGTAAAAACGTGTTGTGGGGTGGGTGTCAATGTAACTAGTCCGAGTGGCCATTTGATTAATTGTTCAGCAGTCTTATGGCTTAGTGGTAGGAGACTTTTGGACCTAGACTTGGCACGTCGGTACCTGGACCTAGACTTGGCACGTCGGGACTTGGCACGTCGGTACCTGGACCTGGACTTGGCACGTCAGTACCTGGACCTGGACTTGGCACGTCAGTACCTGGACCTGGACTTGGCACGTCGGTACCTGGACCTGGACTTGGCACGTCAGTACCTGGACCTGGACTTGGCACGTCAGTACCTGGACCTGGACTTGGCACGTCAGTACCTGGACCTGGACTTGGCACGTCGGTACCTGGACCTAGACTTGGCACGTCGGTACCTGAACCTGGACTTGGCACGTCGGTACCTGGACCTGGACTTGGCACGTCAGTACCTGGACCTGGACTTGGCACATCGGTACCTGGACCTAGACTTGGCACGTCGGTACCTGGACCTGGACTTGGCACATCGATACCTGGACTTGGCACGTCGGGACCTAGACCCAGACTTGGCACGTCGGTACCTGGACCTAGACTTGGCACGTCGGTACCTGGACCTGGACTTGGCACGTCGGGACCTGGACCCGGACTTGGCACGTCGGGACCTGGACTTGGCACGTCGGGACCTGGACCCGGACTTGGCATGTCGGGACCTAGACCCAGACTTGGCACGTCGGTACCTGGACCTAGACTTGGCACGTCGGTACCTGGACCTAGACTTGGCACGTCGGTACCTGGACCTAGACTTGCCATGCGGTACTGCTTGCCATGCGGTAGCAGAGAGAAGTCTGACTTGGATGTTCCATCTGTGCTAAAAAAAAGTGGACATTGGAAACATGGCCTGTGCATGACATGACACCTGTAATCCAAATAGATTTGTTAGATAAGGGAAGTGCTTGTCACTTGTTTTGTGTCCCTGGGGGAAAACACATCTGCAGGTGGTAGAGAACAATCACACTGTTGAATTAACTAATGTAGCCTGTCTGGACACTCAGGATGGTTCCTAAATGAGGTCCTGCCAGGTGAACACCTATCACAGACCAGGTGAACACCTATCACAGACCAGTAAACTGTGTTAAGGGATAGAGCAGTCTGATCAGTAGTCTCGTTAGAAAGCCAGACCCTTAACTCACCACTGTGTTCAGCTTTATTTATCGATCGGAGACGATCAGTCGTTGAGTGTTTGGTCTTTGGTGGCTTTGATTGTCCCCAAGGCTACTCACAGAGACGTTCATGACCTCTCACTCTCTCCCTCTGTGGGCAGTGGGTGTGACTTTCCCAGTCGACTCAGTGCCTTAGCACTGTGTGTTTTACACTGAACACAAATATTAACGCAACATATAAAGTGTTGGTTTCATGAGCTGAAATAAAAGATCAGATATTCCATATGTACAAAAATATTATCTGTAAAATTTTGTGCACAAATTTGTTTACATCCCTGTTAGTGAGCATTTCTCATTTGCCAAGATAATCCATCCACCTGACAGGTGTGGCATATCAAGAAGCTGATTAAACAGCATGATCATTACACAGGTTCACCTTGTGCTGGGGACAGTAAAAGACCACTCTAAAAATTAGCAGTTTTGTCACACAACGCCACTTTTTAAAGTAATTTGTGACGACAGATACATGTCTGTATTCCCAGTCATGTGAAATCCATAGATTAGGGCCACATTTTTGTATTTCAATGGACTGATTCATGATTTCACATGAACTGTGTAACAGTAAAATCAATGAAAATGTTGCATTTATATTTTTATTCAATATAGTTCAGTGGTTGTTTTATATAATCTCCAGACCAGGACAGTGTGATGCAGCAGTGAGTCTAGAATGTTTTTCTGGGTCTCCTCATTGAGAGGGGGACACATTCCGCCTGGTGGTGTTAGGACACAAACACACACTGTGTGTTAGACTGAAACTATCCCTGGTGTTAAGACTGAAACGCAGTGGCGGCTTCTGATTGGCTGAATACCCGCGGTGCGAGGTGGTTGCAGTTAATAACAAAGCAGCATGACAGAAATATGATGCCAAGTTTTCAAACTACTGCTAGTTTCTCTGAGAAGATGTGTGTGTGTATGAAGTGATCTGTGCATTTGAACAACACCATATAATCACATATTTCACTTTTTCATGTCAAACCAAATGTCCACTGCAGCAAATGCTGACACTGTTTTGAACAGATTAGATTATACTATTATGAACAAACAACCAGTTTACAAATGAGTGCACCAGGGAGAAAGCAATAAGCATGCAGATGCAATAAGTGAAAACACATGCTCGAACTGGGGATAGCGAGCTAACATTTTACAGTGCATGATGTGCTAGCCAGTTAACTTTCATTCTGAAATAACTTCAAATTCCCGAGTTAGTCAGATATTAGATTAGGAAGCTCCCATGCCAATTTCAAGTCGAACTAGCAAGTAAGCTACCAGCTAGCTACACTGAGTGTACACAACATTAAGAATGTTTTCCTAATATTGAGTTGCACCCCCCCTTTTGCCCTCAGAACAGCCTCAATTCTTCAGGGCATGGACTCTATTGAAAGCGTTCCACATGGATGCTGGCCCTTGTTGACTCCAATGCTAACCACAGTTGTATCAATTTGTCTGGATGTCCTTTGGGTGGTGGGCCATTCTTGATACACATGGGAAGCTGTTGAGTGTGTGAACCCAACTGGTGCGCCTGGCACCTACTACCATACCCAATTCACAAGGCACCTACAAATCTTGTCTTGCCCATTCACCCTCTGAATGGCACACACACAAACCATGCCTCAATTGTCTCAAGGTTTAAAAATCCTTCTTTAACCTGTCTCCTCCCCTTCATCTACACTAATTAAATTGAATTTAACAGGTGGCATCAATAAGGGGTAATCGCATTCACCTGGTCTGTCAAAGAAAGAATTCCTCAGTGTATCTATTTTTTTATTTAAAAAAAGATGTTTACAATTGGTAAAAAAACAATCACAGGTGGGGCGCCGCCCTGTTGTGTGCGGGTTGTTATGGTAATTTTGGCACCTAGAGTCAAATCTTCCGCGTGGTCCCAAATCCAGTCTCACGAGAGTACTGTCATCATGCATACAGCACATGATCCTTGTGTCTGTCACTTAATGCAAGAAAGAACACCAAATATAATACTGCCCCACCCTAGTCTCAAACAGTACAGTCTCTCTCTCTCACACACACACACACACACACACACACACACACACACACACACACACACACACACACACACACACACACACACACACAGTTGTGTTTTACTCACTTTGTGGGGAGACAATTGGTTCCCATTAAAAATATTTTTTTGTGACCTTAACACCAAACCCTTAAATTTATCCCTAATTCTAAACCAAAACACGACCCCTAAGCCTAAAAATAGCAAATTAGTTTGATTACTATTCTTGAGGACTTCTGGTCCCCACAAGTATAGTTAAACGTGTGTGTGTGTACACATATACATGTAAAAGTCCTACAGGCACAGCAATCAGAGAAAACAAAGCACTTTCTAATGATTGACCAGCTTTAGCACAGTACTTTGACCCCAGCTACTTCTCTTCCTCCTCTGTACTGTTTGTATGTGCATGTTCTTTCTAAAACAGTGATACTTCCCCTGGCTGTCTCTCCCTCTTCCTGTGTTCTGTCAGACTATAGGTGAGTGTTATGGCTGGGGACATTGAGGCACGGGCGGGAGGAAGGTGGAGGGGAATGGAGAGAAATGGAGGTGAAGGGGAGGGGTGTTGTCTGTTTGCTTAGCGCTCAGCTGTGGAGCAAAATATCACATGCTATCACATACTTGAGTTTACAATACAAGCTGGGGTGTGCTGTTTTGGCCTGCCTCCAGCTAGCACAGGGAGCGAGTTACTGGAGTTCAATGAACTCCGCTCTGCACCACACGGAATCAAAGGTCAATCCGACAGACCATTGGCTACCAGTCCCACCAGCCAGCCTGACACAGTCTTGGGGGAAAGGACTCCCCCCCCCCCCTCCAGTTATTTGTACTCAGTTGATTACTGCCACTCCCATCCCCTGGCTGAGGGAACAAGGAAGCGGTTTCACCACGCTGACTAGCTAGCTGCGAGAGGGAAGTTACTCTTGGCGAGCAGGGAGTATGGTTATAACAGTTCAACAGTACAGGGAATGTGTAGACTGGAGCTGCTGACACACAGTTGACTAACATCTCTGGAAGAAAAACAAATGAACAGCTCTATTACTGACAGACTCCAGGGATAACCTCTCTGTGTACTATGTTGTCTGTGAACGGTAGGAAAGGGAACTGTAGGCCACGTTCTATAATGTCGGTTTTGCAAGATCAGTAGTGTGCCATGCTACGCAATATCTATTGTGCAATTGTTTAACCTTGGCTTTCACGAGCGGCAACTTCAGGGACATAGACCGACGCTAAGTGAACAAGGAAGGCTGACTAGCTAGCAGGGAGTAATGTTAATACAGGATTTTGTCTTGTTCAGTGTTGTGTAAAACCTACTGTACTGTGGAAATAAGATTTGGATGTAAATGAGTCAAACCTGTTGAGAAACCACAGGTTAACCGTGGATGTGCAGCGCTAGCGAAAACCAACCCACCTGCCACCCTAAACACATTCTCTCACCCCAGGTCAACCTCTACAGGGTTCGTGGAAAAGGGCTTCCACGGTTTAAATGGGTCTGAACTGACTTGATCTACTGAGTAAACCACTCTTGTTTTCCCTAAAAAAAATTAAAAAACTCCCCCACCCAGACACATCTGACACACTCAGGACGGGCGTGGATTAGAGACCTGTTGTAATGTGTTCTAATCTTCATCATTAATGAGGTTCGCCATTAGAACCCTGACAGTATTTTGTAATCTAAATTGATTCGACCAGACTGACCCGATAACAGAAACAATGTGTTCTGTGTTGATCTGTAGCTGGTTGGCTATTCCAAGGTCAATCGATCAATTTGGTAATGCAATCATCCAATGATTCCCATCACCACACAGTCTCTGGACAAGATCTTCTCGACTTCTAAACAGATTACTGGTATTACAGGTCAACTGGGTTTTCTCGTTTCTAATGTTGAAGAAGCATGTTCTGTATTGAGTCATTCCATTAGATTTTTAATCACTTTTTGACTGTACCCCTTTTTTGATGTGAACAACTTTCCATATATATTTGCCCATGGAGGAAGTGGTCAGAAAGGGATTGTGTTTGGACCTGAATGCCAAAACGTTGAGGAGATAGAGGTGCTCAAAGTTGACCCATTTTGCATGCCCATACCATGAGACCTCCATGTCTTCATCACGGTAAAAGATAAATGGTTGCATTTGACATCATTTTAAAGCTTACAAACAGGGTTGCCAAACTATATATATTTTTAAACCTTTTAACCAATGGCGGTTAGTGCCATTTAAGATGATGGAGGACTTTTTTTTTCATGAGCATGGCCTAATTTCTATTACAGCATGTTGGATAACTCTCATTCATATTCAATTACCCAGTTCAATGTAACAGCGATAGGTTTAGGCTACTACATGATACTCTAATTTTCTCTTATTGTACAGTCAGTAAGCAGTTACACCGGAGGGCCCCGGTGGCAATAAATGAGTAAAACCAAAAGCTTACCTTGACTTGGAAGAGTTCCAGTGTTATGTTGGAAAGCGATAGCCAGCTCGCTAACATAGCATCCCTCTTTTTGAACAGGGTGTTTCAGTAGGCTAAACTAGCTCGCTGCATTTGCTAACTACAGTGGGGCAAAAACGTATTTAGTCAGCCACCAATTGTGCAAGTTCTCCCACTTAAAAAGATGAGTCCTGTAATTTTCATCATAGGTACACTTCAACTATGACAGACAAAATGAGAAAACAAATCCAGAAAATCACATTGTAGGATTTTTAATGAATTTATTTGCAAATTATGGTGGAAAATAAGTATTTGGTCACCTACAAACAAGCAAGATTTCTGGCTCTCACAGACCTGTAACTTCTTCTTTAAGAGGCTCATCTGTCCTCCACTCGTTACCTGTATTAATGGCACCTGTTTGAACTTGTTATCAGTATAAAAGACACCTGTCCACAACCTCAAACAGTCACACTCCAAACTCCACTATGGCCAAGACCAAAGAGCTGTCAAAGGACACCAGAAACAAAATTGTAGACCTGCACCAGGCTGGGAAGACTGAATCTGCAATAGGTAAGCAGCTTGGTTTGAAGAAATCAATTGTGGGAGCAATTATTAGGAAATGGAAGACATACAAGACCACTGATAATCTCCCTCGATCTGGGGCTCCAAACAAGATCTCACCCCGTGGGGTCAAAATGATCACAAGAACGATGAGCAAAAATCCCAGAACCACACGGGGGGGCCTAGTGAATGACCTGCAGAGAGCTTGGACCAAAGTAACAAAACCTACCATCAGTAACACACTACGCCGCCAGGGACTCAAATCCTGCAGTGCCAGACGTGTCCCCCTGCTTAAGCCAGTACATCTCCAGGCCCGTCTGAAGTTTGCTAGAGAGCATTTGGATGATCCAGAAGAATATTCCATTTATATGCCATATGGTCAGATGAAACCAAAATAGAAAATTTCAACTCGTCATGTTTGGAGGACAAAGAATGCTGAGTTGCATCCAAAGAACACCATACCTACTGTGAAGCATGGGGGTGGAAACATCATGCTTTGCGGCTGTTTTTCTGCAAAGGGACCAGGACGACTGATCCGTGTAAAGGAAAGAATGAATGGGGCCATGTATCGTGAGATTTTGAGTGAAAACCTCCTTCCATCAGCAAGGGCATTGAAGATGAAACCTGGCTGGGTCTTTCAGCATGACAATGATCCCAAACACACCGCCCGGGCAATGAAGGAGTGGCTTCGTAAGAAGCATTTCAAGGTCCTGGAATGGCCTAGCCAGTCTCCAGATCTCAACCCCATAGAAAATCTTTGGAGGGAGTTGAAAGTCCGTGTTGCCCAGCAACAGCCCCAAAACATCACTGCTCTAGAGGAGATCTGCATGGACGAATGGGCCAAAATACCAGCAACAGTGTGAACCTTGTGAAGACTTACAGAAAACGTTTGACCTCTGTCATTGCCAACAAAGGGTATATAACAAAGTATTGAGAAACTTTTGTTATTGATCAAATACTTATTTTCCACCATAATTTGCCAATAAATTAATTAAAAAGCCTACAATTTTTTTTTTCTTCTCATTTTGTCTGTTTTAGTTGAAGTCTACCTATGATGAAAATTACAGTCCTCTCATATTTTTAAGTGGGAGAACTTGCACAATTGGTGGCTGACTAAATACTTTCTTGCCCCACTGTATCTCTTTTTCTATTTCTCTCTTGCTTCATTTTGGAAGAAATGTATTTGTTCAACTATTGTCTTTTTCTCTTTGAGTCAATTACTCACCACATTTTACACACTGCAGTGCTAGCTAGCTGTAGCTTATGCTTCCTGCAATCAGAATAAGAGAATGACATGTCAGTTCATGCTGCAAGAGCTCTGATAGGTTGAAGAATGTCCTCCGGAAGTTCTCACAATTACTGTAAGTCTCTGGAAGGGGGTGAGAACCGTAAGCCTCCTAGGTTTTGTATTGTAATCAATGTACACAGAGGAAGATGGAAGCTGGCTGTCCTCTGTGTTTTAATCAATTATTTGATGACGTGATTATATTTAGTTTTATATAAAAAGGGTTACTTTTAATGCTTAAATATTAATTTTTATGAAATTCACTGAGGATGGTCTTCCCCTTCGTCCTCTGAGGAGCCTACACTGCTTTTAACGTCAATTATCTATCTGTTTCAATTTTGCGTATGTTGTAGCTTAGACCCTATTTGATATATTCTGAGGTGTTTGTTGTTCACACCATCGGTTTAGACACAGCATGCTCTTAAATATAGGGTGAGTGTCATTTCAATCATAGAAATAGAATTCATAGAATGGACATGACCATTGACATTTTAATTGACTAAAAATGCTCACTTCTAATTGCTATCACAAAGATGCCGGACCACCCACCGTCAAATGTCAACTTAAATGTGAATATCTCTATTTCAGTAGATGTCCTATGGAAGATTGGTATTTAAAGCAACTGATGTTCCCATTCAAGTTAACATTCTCTTATGTGTGGTCCTCCAACTGTCTTTGTGCTACCATTTTGAAAGTTGAAATATCAACTTTCTCATTTTAGTACAGCCAAAACATGACACCCACTCTGTGTTCAAGAGCATGCTGTGTCTCAACTGATAGTGGGCACAACACGAACACCTCAATGTAAAATAGGATCTAAGCTACAACATATGCAGAGTTTACGCGTTTTTAGATAATTTACATAAAAAGTTAAAAATGTATTTTCTCTCAAGAAATATAGAATAGTTTGATAAGCCTTTTAAAGGATATCATTCTCAACCTTTTATATTTTCCAGTGATGAAGACATGGAGGTCTCGTGGTAGGGTGGGTAATGGAAAATTGGTCAACTTTTAAGACTTCTATTTCCTAATTGCTTTGGCATTCAGGTCCAAAAAGTCATTTTCTGATCTTCTCCCATGGGCATGGCAAGTTTTGTTTAAAACAAAAGGGATTCTGTCAAGTGATTGAAATCAAATGGAATGACCCCATTTAGCAGGCCTGTTCTAGCTGACAGGCCCTTAACCCAGACGATAAGGGTATGATGTTGGTAAATGTGTGCATGCCTGAATGACATGGCTAGTATAGATCTCACCTACTGAAGCTCCTTTGTTAACTGTCACAACACTCACGTCTCTCTCTACCAATCTAGCTGTCCTGCTTTTCCAGGTATGTGTGTGTGAGAACACTTACAACTTCCAGCCAGCTGAAGTAGTTGAGATTTTACCTCCCCAACCCACACCTCAGTCCTGACCCAGCAGGTCTGAATTCCAAGCAGGGAGGTGGGTGTTCAGCACCCGGGGGTTGGGTGTTGTTGGCGCTGCCTACCTGCCACTAACCATGTTAATCCCTGTCAGTGCATGATGGGAAGGTCTGCTACATCTCACCTGCAGCAGCAGGTCTGTTCCCCCGACTCACAGAAGTGCCAGAACGGAGCAGACTGACTGCCAGAACAGACATCATGACTATGTGCTGGACTCTGCTGCTATGGTAACACCCTCTGTGTATCCCAACGAAATCCAGAGCTATCAGAGGCACAGTTTCTCTCTCAGCCCTGTCAGCGTATTATGTGATTGTGTGTGTGTGAGAGTGACTCGGGATTGATGCTGAGGTTGTGTGTGTTGTTGGGAAGGTTGTGCTCTGTGTGTGTGTGTGGCTGACGCGGAGTGTTAAGAGCACAGAGGGAGAAGGCGCTCATGTGGAAAATTCCATTAGGACAGCAGTTTGTGACCGACAGAAGGACAGACCGTGAGTGAGAGGCATTACCCAGAAAACACTGCTTCTGTCAGTGCCAGTCCCTCTAACTGTAACCAGTTAGCCATTTTACACTGGAACACACTAAACTGATTCTCAATTGGTCCAAAACCAGTCTACACTGATACACCATCTCACAAACCAGATTGCACTCATACACCACGATCTAGTACAGTACCCTCTGAGACAGGATTAGTCCAAGGTGACCTTGGTGCTGGAGCTCATTACTTTTAGTTTACACAATTTATAGTATGTCCTATCAGATTTACTATAAGTACAGACTTCATTTCCTTCATTGTGTATTCACAGTGTGTATGTGTAGTTTTCCTCACCTGGTAAATCATTCTAAGTGTCTGCCTGACATTGGATATTTTCTTCATTGTAATGATGACATTGAGGTATTCCAGTTTCTCTGAGTTGCATATAGTGTGGCCCTGCTATCTCTCTGTTTCTCTGAGTTGCATATAGTGTGGCCCTGCTATCTCTCTTTCTCTGAGTTGCATATAGTGTGGCCCTGCTATCTCTCTGTTTCTCTGCGGCAGTCTGGATTAGAGGTCGACCGATTATGATTTTTCAACGCCGATACAGATTTATTGAAGGACCAAAAAATGCTGATTAATCGGCCGGTTTTATTTATTTATTTAATAATCTTTTTACATTTATTTATTTGATATAATCACAATTACAACAATACTGAATGAACACTTTTATTGTAACTTAATATAATACATCAATCAAATCAATTTAGTCTCAAATTAAGAAGTTTTAGGTTGTTATTATAGGAATTATAGGACTATTTCTCTCTATACCATGTGTATTTCATTAACCTTTGACTATTGGATGTTCTTATAGGCACTTTGTTATTGCCAGTGTAACAATATAGCTTCCGTCTCTCTCCTCGTTCCTACCTGGGCTCGAACCAGGAACACATGGACAACAGCCACCCTCGAAGCATCGTTACCCATGCAGAGCAAGGAGAACAACCACTCCAAGTCTCAGAGCGAGTGACGTTTGAAACGCTATTAGCGCGAACCCCGCTAACTAGCTAGCCATGTCACATCGGTTACACGAGCCTAATCTCGGGAGTTGACAGGCTTGAAATCATAAACAGATCAATGCTTGAAGCATTGCGAAGAGCTGTTGGCAAAACGCATCAAAGTGCTGTTTGAATAAATGCTTACAAGTCTGCTGCTGCCTACCATCGCTCAGTCAGACTGCTCTCTCAAATATCAAATCATAGACTTTACTATATTATAATTAACACATAGAAATACGAGCCTTTGGTCATTATGGTCAAATACAGAAACTATCATTTTAAAAATAAAATGTTTATTCTTTCAGTGAAATACGGAACTGTTCCGTATTTTATCTAACCGGTGGCATCCATAAGTCTAAATATTTCTGTTACATTGTACATCCTTCAATGTTACGTCATAATTACGTACAATTCTGGCAAATTAGGCGGCCCAAACTGTTGCATAAACCCTGACTCTGCGTGCAATGAATGCAAGAGAAGTGACAATTTCCCTAGTTTAATATTGCCTGCTAACATGAATTTATTTTAACTAAATATGCAGGTTTAAAAATATATACTTCTGTGTATTGCTTTTAAGAAAGGCATTGATGTTTATGGTTAGGTACATTCGTGCAATAATTATTTTTTCGCAAATGCGCTTTCGTTAAATCATCCCGTTAGCTGTCTTTGTTAGGAAGAAATGGTCTTCACAGTTCACAACGAGCCAGGCGGCCCAAACTGCTGCATATACCCTGACCCTGAAGAAAGGCGTTGATATTTATGGTTAGGTACACATTGGTGCAACGACAGTGCTTTTTTTCACGAATGCGTTTGTTAAATCACCCGTTTTGCGAAGTAGGCTATGATTCAATGATAAATTAACAGGTATCACATCGATTATATGCAACGCAGGACAAGCTAGATAAACTGGTAATATCATCAACTATGTGTAGTTAACTAGTCATCAAATTTATTTATATTGCCCTTCGTACATCAGCTGATATCTCAAAGTGCTGTACAGAAACCCAGCCTAAAACTCCAAACAGCAAGCCTTGCAAGTGTAGAAGCAAGTGGTGATTATGTTGAGATTGTTTTTTGTAAGATATATTTAATGCTAGCAAGCACCTTGCCTTGGCTCCTTGCTGCACTCGCATAACAGGTAGTCAAGCCTGCCATGCAGTCTCCTCGTGGATTGCAATGTAATCGGCTATAATCTGTTTCCAAAATTACCGATTTGTTATGAACTTGAATTCGGCCCTAATTAATCGGTCGACCTCTAGTGTGGATTTTTGTATGACCTTTGCTGCAAGCCCCCTCCATCCTTTTACACGTGTGTGTGTGTGTGCTTGTGGTCTCTCACTTTGTACATTTGCAGTAGAGCTTTCTTTCTGTCATTATTTAGTTTATTTTTTCAGTGCCTGCCTTCGTTTGTTAACCTGCCCCTCCTGTTGGGCTGTGGGGACGATTTGAGGAGTTTGAACAGGCTATCATGTCTCACACACACGCTCTTCTGTATGGTCATGGTCACATCAGGCCCTTTCTCTGCACTGTGGCCAGGTCACCTGTGGTCAGTGCAAGGGAGCCAGTGGAGCCTCTGTGTGATCACACCTACAGTGGGGAAGGGGTGTCGTCACCCTCCTACAGAGCTCTGGCTCCAGACCTGTTTCTATTCACAATCACTGATTCCACAGTTCCTGTTTTGATAAGAGACCACAAACATCTATCTCTCACAATCTATTATGAAAGAATGTGTGTGTTAGGGCAGGGTGGAAAAACATTGTGCTGGGTAAACAAAAGCATCAAACCATTTTGAAGATGGCAACAAAAGCATCTGTATTTGTAGGATAAAATAAATGCTTCTGAAGTGCTGGATTTGGAGTGTTACTTTTTGCAAATGGGTCCATTGTACATTGTAGTAATTTGTCTCCGTTTACTATCAGTCTATATATGACTGAAATAGTCTCATCCCTAGTTGGGGACTCTTGTCTGTTATCAGCTTAGTCTCATCTGTCGTCTGTCTTTTTATGCTCTTCATTTCCTCCCTCTTTTTATGGAAGAGGTGCTCCAGTGACCCTCCTCCACCCAATCATTCCCGCACAGAGCAGACCGGGAGGCTAATGTTGACATGTGCATTGTTTCCATTTATATTAGCAGATGCTCTTATGCTGCGTGGCATAAAGGGTCAAAGTTCGAACAGACTCAACAGCCGTGTTGCGTAATGTCCTGTAATAACCGCTGGGAAACCACCGACCTACTGAGACGCGTTTGGAGTAGAGGGAGGCAGGGCACTGATCCTGCTATTCCCAAGGTCACCAGTCTACTTCTCCATTCACATCCACGGTGACTGAGCTGTACGCTGGAATTAGAATCAATCTAGGTGTCCTGTCTGCTGATACATATTCATGTACGAGACCCCAGGTCACCATATCCTAGCTCAAAACCAAAAAATGGAAAAGTAGGCCTCAAAAAAAGTAGACTGTAAATGATTTTAATCACAATTTAAAATGCAACGGTTGCTTATCAAGGATTACTTGAGGACAATGCGGAGCATCGCTTGGAGAGAAGCTGCCAGCCTGCACGCATTTCTCACATTTCTAAGGAAGCAGAAGCAGAGACGTGCCAGACAGTTTGCC
Source organism: Oncorhynchus masou masou (assembly GCF_036934945.1). Taxonomy (NCBI): domain Eukaryota; kingdom Metazoa; phylum Chordata; class Actinopteri; order Salmoniformes; family Salmonidae; genus Oncorhynchus; species Oncorhynchus masou. Next base: position 27,220,444 of record NC_088224.1, on the reverse strand, counting down.
GGTGTTGTGCCGAAAATCTCCCCCTACCAGAATTCTACCCCCCTTTGCGTGAACGCTCACACACTCAATTCGTCATTGCAGTGACTTGCTCGTTGATTTCTGCTCTTCACTGGCAGTTTAGCCTCCATTTCACTGATCTTAGTAGCAGAAAGCATGTTTTTATTTGTGTCCTTCAAGGCAGCTGTCAATGATCATGTTAGGCTGCGTTTCATTTGATATTTTATGTTGGTTTGATCGCGGGGAGGCACTAGTAATGTCTGCGGTTTGATCGCGGGGGAGGCACTAGTGATGTCTGCGGTTTGATCGCGTGGGAGGCACTAGTGATGTCTGCGGTTTGATCGCGGGGGAGGCACTAGTGAGGTTTTCGGTTTGGCTACTTGTTTCAACTGTATTAGTCTATAAATAAGTCTCTTTGCCAAAATTTGTCTTCTCTCTCCCATGTCTTATTCGACTAGTTGTTCTGAAACGTTTGCTTGCCTACATTTGACTCCCTCCTGTTTTAATATAACACACAAACATTAATTATTCACTTTGGTTGCCAGTCCTGACGTGAAGTTTGTTCTATTGAAATGATTTGACTCTGTGTGCCACAGAAAGTGGAGATTTTCGGCACCACCTGTCAGTTGTTTAGGCCGTGAGCCGATCGCTTTGAATTTGATGTCGGCATTTGAACTTGGCCGTGTAAACCTACTAGCCTAATGGCGAACTGTTTTATGCAGCTTCATCTAAAGTAAATTGAATTGACCTTGACAAATTTATAAAATTACTCCTGTCTATACAAGAAGCACTACACCAGGGAGCATGAATTAAGCCACAGAGGATCATTAGCTTCTTTAAAAAATGGCTATCGATTGTATGAAAATCGCATGGCCAGGGCATAATCTCGAGTCGGGGTAGTGTGCAATTTGGGCAGCGTGCGCTGCATTTCAAATGGCTGATTTGTTGATTTGCGGCTCAGTGAAAGCATCTTAAATAAGCCTATGGCAATATTTCAAAATACAATCGCTAGAAAAACAAAGGAGACCAAGAAGAAGCTCAAACCTGTCTCTTTCTTTAGGTTACCAAAATCCTCAAATCCCAGTTGGCTACTGTTTGTTCAATAGCTTATTTTATTGCCACTTGTTCTCAACTGGCCGACCAGGTTAAATAAAGGTGAAATATCCCCGGTGAGTGCACCTATTCACGGTCTTCATTGGGTGAGTCCTTTCTCCTGAATTATTTTTAATTTTTTTGACAATTTCCTCCAGGTTAAACGTCATAGCCTACAGTATGTGTCTCCCCTTTTCATAGGCCTTGATTAGATTGATTGCATTCTAGACAAGGCCGTTTTTCTATTACTCCCAGTTTGTCAGTGTCAGCAGAGCAGCCTACCCTGTCATTATTTGTGGTATTATAGATTCTGCTGGATTCACATACCTGTATTGTGTCTGACTTCATAACTGTTATCCCAACAGGTTTTATTCATTCATGTAGTACATGTGGGCCACAGCAACCTCATGTAGCTGCCTCCTTTTTAGTGGGTTGGAGTGGGGAGGGGGGGGGGGGGGTGTTTATCACCAAGCATATAGAGAGAGTCTCATCACAATAGGCATAAAATACACTAGTCTACATGGTTTTTTTTAGCCTGGAGAAAAGTCTTGTTTTTCACTGCCTTAGATTTAATGATCTAATTAAAGTTAATCAGCCTTGATCAATACTGTGGACAGAGGGCCATAAAACACTGTACTTGGTTGCTATGGTGACCGACGATGTGCAGTGCAGTTATGCATGAGGAGACATATCCACACAGGGGGAGGTGTGTGTGTGTGTGTGTAATCTCATCTGTGAAATAGGCCAAAGTGTTTTTACCTCGTCTGTTACAACTCTAGTCCATAGTCTGAGCTCTCTGTTGAAGTTACCTTTTTATGTAAAAAAAAAAAAAATGCTATTACCAAATTAGGTTTCTCTGGGGTTAATTTAAAAACAAGTCTGAGTCAGTGAACCAATGAGGAATATTTTGTTTGCTCATTTAGTTAATAGCCAGCAGTTGTGTGAATCTGAGTGTGTTAGGGGGAGTTGAGAACAGTGTGTGTGTGCAGCAGGATGGAGGACCAGGACGGGGGAGAGAAAATAGTGCTTATGCTTTGCCATTTTGTTTTATCACGCTGACTAGTAGGCTGGAAAAACAATTAGAAAGTAAACAGATGAATGTTTATGGGCTCGTAAAGTAGGTTCCACCCCATCTCTGCACCAATGTGTTTGTATGTACAATCTCCTGGGCTTGCAGTCCAAAGTCTACTTTTCCCCGTCTCTCTCTGCATAATAAATGTTGTATGCATCCGAAATGGCACCCTATTCCCTAGTGCACTACTTTGGATGAGAGCCGCTGTGTATAGTGCACTATGCAGGGACAATAGTATTCCATTTAAGACACAGGGAAAAGACTGAGTCGTGTTATGTGTTGTAGAATCAGGAGGATCCTGGATGTGTAGGGAGGCCCTCTGTGTTAATAATGCAGTGGCCTCCTCTATTACCAGAACTGGTGTGTGTATATACTACCCTATCATATGGCTAATAACACAAAAGTCAGCTTCGATAACAGAGAAGATTCTGTTTTGTTGATGCATCCGTGTCTCTCTCTCTCTCTCTCTCTCTCCAGCATCAAGTTACTGGCAGTACAAGACCTGGTAGATCGGGAAGCCCTTGACAAGGTACAGTGTAGCAATCCCTTTCTTCACCTACTAGAACAAATAACTTATTGATTTGGGGAGCAAAGTTCTGTGTACCGATTAATCCACCAGTACAGAATCTTTATGTTCGTGATAATTGTGAGATGCTCTTGTCATTAAAAACATGTAGAGAACCTCCATTGTTCTCTCTCTCACCCACCCACTTAACCTTCTGTTCTTTCTCAATTATGCACAATTCTTTCTCGCTCTCTATCTCCTGCTTTTTCTCCTCTCTCTTGCGCTCTGCCCCTCTCTCTTGCGCTCTGCCCCTCTCTCTTGCGCTCTGCCCCTCTCTCTCTTGCGCTCTGCCCCTCTCGCTCTTGCGCTCTGCCCCTCTCGCTCTTGCGCTCTGCCCCTCTCGCTCTTGCGCTCTGCCCCTCTCGCTCTTGCGCTCTGTCCCTCTCGCGCTCTGCCCCTCTCGCTCTTGCGCTCAGCCCCTCTCGCTCTCTCTCTCTTGCGCTCTGCCCCTCTCGCTCTTGCGCTCTGCCCCTCTCTCTCTGGCTCCCTCGGTGTAAACTATATTCTATTTCCAGGCTTAAATTTAGAGTGAACTTGTGAGGCCAGTCTCCTGTGCTTTCACCGCTATAAATAAGTCGGTGGTTGCTACGTGTAGAGAGGGAGAGAGGGTGTCTTCTTTATGAGAGTGAGGAGATAAGAGACACTGCCCTGGAAGAATAACCTGATTCCCTATTACTGAATGTTATGTAATGTCCTCAACCCATTAGGGGTTCTCTATGTATGTCTGCGCTCTACTTTGGTCACGAGGTTAGGATAATGTAGCTGTGGACAGAGAAGTCAGAGAAGGTCCTCTCTCTAAGGACTGCCTGATGTACGAAAATGAAGCAATATGAGACTGTCTGGTGAACATCCACTCAATTAGTTAAATAGATCTATAGATTTCAGATCTACTCTGAAGATCATTTGTGTGTTCAGAAGTATACAATGTGTTTCAGAAAGTATTCAGACCCCTTGACTTTTTCCACATTTTGTGATGGTAACATAACATCAATCGACACAATGTAATTCTAAAATTGATTAAATGTTGTTTCCCCCCCCCCATCATCAATCAATACACAATACCCCATAATGACAAAGCAAAAACTGTTTTTTAAACAATTTTGCTAATTTATAAAAAATAGAAACCTGAAATATTACATTAACATAAGTATTCAGACCCTTTACTCAGTACTATGTTGAAGCACCTATGGCAGTGATTACAGCCTTGAATCTACATGGATAATTCATTTTAGCTTTTTTAAATTGAACCTTTATTTAGCTCGGCAAGTCAGTCAAGAACAAATTCTTATTTACAATGAAGGCCTACACCGGCCAAACCCGGACAATGCTGGGCCAATTGTGCGCCGTCCTACCGGACTCCTAATCACGGCCGGTTGTGATACAGCCTGGATTCGAACCAGGGTGTCTGTAGTGACGCCTCTAGCACTGAGATGCAGTGCTTTAGACTGCTGCGCCACTCGGGGTTTGAAGCTACAAGTTTGGCACATCTGTATTTTTAGAGTTCCTCCCATTCTTCTCTGCAGATTCTCTCAAACTCTGTCAGGTTGGATGGGGAGAGTTGCTGCACCGATATTTTCAGTTCTCTCCAGATGTTCAAGTCTGGTCTCTGGCTGGGCCACTCAAGGACATTCAAAGACTTGTCCCGAAGCTACTCCTGCGATGTCTTGGCTGTGTTCTTAGGCTCTGTGTCCTGTTGGACGGTAAAACCTTTGCCCCAGTCTTAGGTCCTGAGGACTCTGGAGCAGGTTTTCATCAAGGATCTTGCTGTACTTTGCTCTGCTCATCTTTGCCTTGATCCTGACTAGTCTCCCAGTCCCTGCTGCTGAAAAACATTCCCACAGCATGATGCTATAGCACATATCCAAGATCGAACAAAGCCATGAGGTTGACGGAATTGTCCGTAGAGCTCCAAGACAGGATTGTGTTGAGATCTGGGGAAGGGTATCAAAAAATATCTGCAGCATTGAAGGGCCCCAAGAACACACTGGCATCCATCATTCTTAAATGGAAGAAGTGCTGCCGAGATGGTTCCCCAGATCTGTGCCTCGACACAATCCTGTCTTGGAGCTCTACGGACAATTCCTTCGACCTCATGGCTTGGTTTTTGCCTTTCCAAATCGTGTCCAGTCAATTGAATTTCCCATGGGTGGACTCCAATGAAATTGTAGAAACATCTCAACGATGATTAATGAAAACAGATGCACCTGAGATCAATTTCGTGTCTCCTAGAAAATTGTCTTTTTACATTTGCAAAAATGTCTAAAAACCTGTTTTCACTTTGTCGTTTTGGGGTATTCTATGTAGATGGCTGAGGAATTTGTTTTAATGAAGCAATTTTAGAATAAGGCTGTAACAAAATGTGGAAAATGGCCAGGGGTCTGAATATTTTCAGAAGGCACTGTATGTTGGCATTGGAGATTATTAGGAACCCTGTCTAGGTCCTAAACCAGTGTCTGTAAATTATATTTAAGTAATAAGGCCCGAGGGGGTTTGGTATATAGCCAAAATACCACGGCGACGGGCAGTTCTTAGGCACAACGCAAAGCCATATACCACAAACCCCCGAGGTGCCTTATTACTATTATAAATTATAAAATGGTCACACAAATAATTAGACCAGTAAATAAAAATCATGTTTTGATACACCAAAATTGGCTGTCAGCCAATCAGCATTCACGGCTCGAACCACCCAGTTTTATAATGTTGTGTTGTTTATATCAGTGCTGGAGCAGACTTTTAGTAACAGCTGTAGGAGCTGTTTGGGATGAGAGGGAGAGAGATGAGCCGCCCCCCCGTCTGTCGGTCTGTCTGGTACAGTATGTGAACGTGAGGCGCTCCTGGAGAGAGAACTAGGTCGACAGAGCAGAGCTGCTGTCTCTCAGAGAGCGAGAGAGAGAGTTAGAGTGAAAGCTCCTCTCTGAAGAGAGGGATTGATCATTTCTTTCTAAAAAAAAGAGAGGAAAGGAGAGTGAGAGAGAGAGAGAAAATGGAGGTGAGAGGAAGATATTCTTTCCTAAGGCAGAGAAGAGAGCTGAATTGGAGGATGCTTTATAAAGAGAAATGATCCATCTCGCTCTTTCTCTTTCCTCATCTTCTACAGATAAAATTTTCCCTCCCTCTATCGCTGCGGTACAAGGTAGCCAGTGAGTCACGAAGTGTGAATGTGAAATCAGAACCATTATGTCCAAACCCACAGTCTCCTCAAGCTCCCAGAAATGGTCTCAGTCACGACTCCAACACCACACCGGTCTTACTTGTCTTTTCCCTCCATTCCTCAACTCCCTGTAGACATTTAACTGCCCACCGGAATTTCACAACTTGGAATATTCTGTAAAATTCAAAAACTGAAATCACCTTTTCTGGTTTCATAACTTGCAGTGGAGAGTTTCCCCATGATAAGACAAAACAATATATAACTGTAAATACAGGCCTACATGGGAGTAACATTAAAATGTCAAAATACATACACTGAGTGTACAAACATTAACGATACCTACTCTTTCAATAACAGACTGACCAGGTGAATCCAGGTGAAAGCTATGATCCCTTATCGGTGTCACTTGTTAAATCCACTTCAATCGGTATAGAGGAAGGGGAGGAGACAGGTTAAAGGAGTTTTAAGCCTTGCGACAATAGAGACATGGATGCTGTATGTGCGCCATTCAGAGGGTGAATGGGAAAGACAACAGATTTAAGTGCCTTTTTGAATGGGGTATGGTAGGTGCCAGGTGCACAGATTTGTGTCAAGAACTGATAAAGATTCTAAAATGAGACGGGGAGATGAATGAGAGGGATCAAGTGAGTGGTGGAACGGGGGATTGAACTTCCGCCTCCAGAACAATGTGGTTCAGGGACGGCAACACTGCCACTCGACCAACCCCCCCCCCATAATGTTTCCCTTTAATCTCTATATGGTAAACACATCAAAGGTCTACATCTGTGATGCTGCATCACGCACCACACACTGACTAAACCGACAGTTTGAGTTGGCATGTTTACTAACAGTTGACATGTTTCACTGTTTAGTCACTAAGCACATGGAGCAGTATTAGTCACTTTTTCCCCTGTTTTGTAGCTAAGGAACCTTCTGTGGTTTGGTGAATTACTGAGCGATGAGGAGTCTTTTCCCCCAAAATATCAGTCTTGGTCTTATTCTAGTTGTTTACCAGACTTCGCTAGTTTGAAGTTCAAAACCACGACTTTGTCCACCTGAGTGACATTAGGGCTGATTCTGACTGACATTAGGGACTTTCACACACACATTTTCTTAGCGCAGTGTTATCCTTAACCATGGGTTAAATCTGACCCAGAGGTGGCTTAAACAACATGCAGGAGTAGAGTAACATGGTGGGGTAGCCATCATCTAGCCAGTTGGTTACATCACAACACACCCACACTATTTACCATTTCACTCTCACACACACTAATACACACCCACACTTTCTCTCTTCCTATTTCACACTCCTACACACTTCCTCTGTATTCTTTCCCTCAGACCTATATTATCTATTGACGCAACATGGTGGGCAATGGACATGTTTTTATTTGCCACAGCAATTATTCCTTATTTCCATTAAAACTTGTAACGATTGGAAATGAAGCTTAATTTCCTCTTACTCACTGCTGCTAAAACGTGCGCGTGTGTGTGCGTGCGCGCGTGTGTGCGTGCGCGTGTGTGTGTGTGCGCGTGTGTGTGTGTGTGTGCGCGTGTGTGTGTGCGCGCGCATGTGTGTGCGCGCGTGTGTGTGCGCACGTGCGTGTGTGTGTGTGTGCCAGCCAGCCAGCTGGACTGTTATCCATACCAAGAGGATTCTGGCCACTGGAAATCTACGTCAGTAGCAGCATATCGGTTAGAAACAACAAATCGACAGGGTCTGGAAAATCTTAACTGTTATGCTTTGAATCCCAACCCTTCTGAGTGTGTGAAGTGGTATGTTGTCTACTCATGTTTCAAGCGTTGCTGCAGAGTAGAGACTGAGGGACTATAACTGAGCTGGAGAAAATGGACTGTCAGTCTGCCTGTGGTTGTAGGGAGTAACCTGTTAAAGTAGTTTTATTTTTTTAATAATGCGACTCGATCATATTCAGAATAAACACATTCAGGATAGATTTAAGAAATATTTCACAGCGCCTCCCTTTTTACTGCACTACACATCCGTGGTCTCCATGGTGACCAGAAATTATTTTATGGCCCCCATTCACAGTATTGATCAACACCGATCAACTTCAATTAGATAATTACCTTTACGGAATTGAAAAATTTGACTCCATTTCATTCCGGGATAAAACATTTAGTTTACTGTAGATGGCAATCTCCATCTGTGTGCTAACTAGGTGATTACACACACATATAGTACCAGTCAAACGTTTGGACACACCTACTCATTCAAGGATTTTTCTTAAATTTCTCTGTTTTCTACTTTGTATAATAAAGTGAAGAAATCAACTATGAAATTCCACATGGAAACATGTAATAACCAAAAAAGTGTTAAACAAATCAAAATATATTTGAGATTCTTTAAATAGCCACCCTTTGCCTTGATGACAGCTTTGCACATTCTTGGCATTCTCTCAACCAGCGTCATGAGGTAGTCACCTGGAATGCATTTCAATTAAAAGGTGTGCCTTGTTAATTTGTGGAATTTCTTTCCTTAATGCATTTTAGCCAATCAGTTGTGTAGTGACAAGGTAGGGGTGGTTTACAGAAGATAGCCCAATTTGGTAAAAGACCCTATTCCATATTATGGCAAGAACAGCTCAAATAAGCAAAGAGACAACAGTCCATCATTACTTAAAGATATGAAGGTCAGTCAATCCGGAACATTTCAACAACCTTGAAAGTTTCTTCAAGTGCACTCACGAAAACCATGAAGCGCTATGACGAAACTGGCTCTCATGAGGACTGCCACAGGAAAGGAAGACCCAGAGTTACCTCTGCTGCAGAGGATAAGTTCATTAGTTACCAGCCTCAGAAATTGGCAACTAACTACACCTCAGATTGCAGCCCAAATAAATGCTTCACAGAGTTCAAGTAACAGATACATCTCAACATCGACTGTTCAGAGGAGACTGTGAATCACAGGACACCAATAAGAAGAGACTTGCTTGTGCCAAGAAACATAAGTGATGGACATTATCCTGGTGGAAATCTGTCCTTTGGTCTGATGAGTCCAAATTTGAGATTTTTGGTTCCAACTACCGTGTCTGTGAGACGCAGAGTAGGTGAACGGATGATCTCCGCATGTGTGGTTCCCACCGTGAAGCATGGAAGAGGAGGTGTGAGGGTGCTTTGCTGGTGACGTTGTCTGTGATTTATTTAGAATTTAAGGCACACTTAACCAGCATGGCTACCACAGCATTCTGCAGCGATACGCCATCCCATCTGGTTTGCACTTAGTGGGCCAATCATTTGTTTTTCAACAGGACAATGTCCCAACACAGCTCCAGGCTGTGGAAGGGCTATTAGACCAAGAAGTAGAGGTGATTGAGTGCTGCATCAGATGACTTGGCCTCCACAATCACCTGACCTCAGCCAATTGAGGGTTTGGGATGAGTTGGATTGCAGAGTGAAGGAAAAGCAGCCAACAAGTGTTCAGCATATGTGGGAACTCCAAGACTTTTGGAAAAGCATTCCAGGTGACTACCTCATGAAGCTGGTTGAGAGAATGCCAAGAGTTTGCAAAGCTGTCAAGGCAAACAGTGGCTACTTTGAAGAACCTAATAGAAATATATACAAAATATTTCGATTTTAACATTTTTCTTTGGTTACTACATTATTCCATATTTGTTATTTCTTAGTTTTGATGTCTTAACTATTATTCCATAATGTAGAAAATAGTCCGAATAAGAACCCCTGGAATGAGTACTGTGGATGTGTCAACTTTTGACTGGTACAGGGTGTAAGATATGTCTGTATATCTCTCTCGCACACACACACACACACACACAGCTCACATAGAGGTTTTGGGAGCTGTACCAAGGCCGCCTCTATACCCACGTCTTGGTTCATCACTGGTTGAATTATGGCTGTGGGTTTGTTCAACCTAGAAATAGCTGCCTTCCATCAATCCTCATCTCTCTCCGCTTCTGCCGGATCCAGGCGTAATGACGATAGTAAATTGTTTGTTTTCTACCGGCTGCCATTTTGAAATGTTATTAGCATCCTTTATTATAGGCTGCTTGGCACTGTGTCAGCTGGAGTTGGTGCTTGACATTAATATAGGGCCTGCAGGAGAGAATGATGGGGTATTTATTGATGATAGTCACTGGTAAAGGTAGCTTTCTTTCCCCAGTCAGAGAGACGGTATTAGCAGACAGTATTAGGACACACAAACACCCCTTAGTAGGAGAAAGTCAGACTGACAATAGGAGCAGTATGAGAGACCGGGAACTGACCTGATCAATGACAGTTGCTGAGGTGTCTCTTTCTCTCTCAACAGGAAGACAGGGAAGTGAGTGGATATAACCAGCATGAAATGACAGCTGTGCTATAGGTTAATTCATGTCACTGCCTTCAACAATCTCCCTGGGTGGGGTGGAGGTGAGGGCTAGGTAAGAGCCAGGGAAGGGGCCCTCTTCTTATGCCCCCATAGGGAAGCTCTCCCTCTGGGACCTGGTAGCAGGTCAGTCAAGGAATGCCAGACAAAACCAAGTTCTCTTCTCCCATTCCATCACTGCCAACTTCTTCAGTGACCTCTCACATTACAACACTGCTGGTGTCTGAGGCACACTAAAATACATTTGGTCATTTTTCTTCTCTTTCCAAATCATATGGTACTATTTTAGGTCATTTCAAAAGGTGTCATTTGAGGAGTCATTTCACTTCATACCAAAAACGGTGCTAATTTCAAGTCGTTAAATATCTGCTGTGGCTATTTTAAAAACCGATTGTAGCGGATAAATAAACGCAGAGACAAAAATAGTGTGTTGACAGTAGTTGTGATCTATTACTGCTATCTCCAGTCAGCTGCTGTTTAACATTCCCCTACATCCATTGCATTGCCCACTGCATAGAAATAGAATGACTGAATGACTACTACACTATTTCTATGGTCTTCTGTCCAGTCTGGTGTTGTGTAATAATACAAATCCCTCTATTGTGTTGCAGTTCTGTGTGGAACTGAACCAGGGCTCGTTGGACAGCGTGAGGAAGTGGAGAGGACCACGGGGGGTCTGGAAGAGTATCGTCTCTGAGAAACATACAGCACTGTCCAACAAGGTAAGGATACTTGTGACCTCACTGCACGAAACAAACATTTCTTCTGTCTTTCTTGCTTCTCTTCCCCTCTCTTTCTGTTTCTTCCACCCCAGCCCCTCTTACAATCTCACATCCCATCTGAAACAGACCACCCATCTCAATTAGTTCACACAGCCCAGAAGTAAACAGACATTATTACTGAAAAATGTGCTAACCCTTTACGCTCAAACATAACCTCTTTACTAAGGGTCTGTTAACAGTGATCAGATGTGGCACAATAGGTCCCTTGATCTAAGGCCTGCTGTAGTGGTCAAAGGTCAGATGGTCTAGTACAGTATGATTAAAGCTGGTTGATTTATGGGACCCTTAGAGAGACCCTTTCTGTTCCCATAATGTCTGTCCAACACCATTAATAATCTCTGAGGGCACACACACTCTGTGTTCCCAAACACCACAAGGACTAGATAGCAGTGTTTAACCTCCAAGGAAGCCCGTCTTGAAATTGACCCTTGAAGTAAACTTGAGCTTTATTCTTTCTCTGTGCCTGATGGCTCCTGTCAAGTAAGAAGGATAATACAGATAATGTGGAGGGGGGTCAGTAAACAAACCCTCCTAGTCCTCCCCTCTGACCACACTTACTGTCAGCCTCCCAGCCCTGTACTCACCTCTGACCTCCAGTACTGTCGGCATGAAATCCCTCCCTCTCCTAGTCCTGCCACTGTCAGCCTTCCAGCCTCCCTCTCCTAGTCCTGCCACTGTCAGCATTCCTGCCATTGTCAGCCTCCCTCTCCTACTCTTGCCACTGTCAGCCTTCCAGCCTCCCTCTCCTAGTCCTGCCACTGTCACCCTCCCTCTCCTAGTCCTGCCACTGTCAGCCTTCCAGCCTCCCTCTCCTAGTCCTGCCACTGTCAGCCTTCCAGCCTCCCTCTCCTAGTCCTGCCACTGTCAGCCTTCCAGCCTCCTTCTCCTAGTCCTGCCACTGTCAGCCTTCCAGCCTCCCTCTCCTTGTCCTGCCACTGTCAGCCTTCCAGCCTCCCTCTCCTAGTCCTGCCACTGTCAGCCTTCCAGCCTCCCTCTCCTAGTCCTGCCACTGTCAGCCTTCCAGCCTCCCTCTCCTAGTCCTGCCACTGTCAGCCTTCCAGCCTCCTTCTCCTAGTCCTGCCACTGTCAGCCTTCCAGCCTCCCTCTCCTTGTCCTGCCACTGTCAGCCTTCCAGCCTCCCTCTCCTAGTCCTGCCACTGTCAGCCTTCCATACTCCCTCTCCTAGTCCTGCCACTGTCAGCCTTCCAGCCTCCCTCTCCTAGTCCTGCCACTGTCAGCCTTCTAGCCTCCCTCTCCTAGTCCTGCCACTGTCAGCCTTCCAGCCTCCCTCTCCTAGTCCTGCCACTGTCAGCCTTCCAGCCTCCCTCTCCTAGTCCTGCCACTGTCAGCCTTCCAGCCTCCCTCTCCTAGTCCTGCCACTGTCAGCCTTCCAGCCTCCCTCTCCTAGTCCTGCCACTGTCAGCCTTCCAGCCTCCCTCTCCTAGTCCTGCCACTGTCAGCCTTCCAGCCTCCCTCTCCTAGTCCTGCCACTGTCAGCCTTCCAGCCTCCCTCTCCTAGTCCTGCCACTGTCAGCCTTCCAGCCTCCCTCTCCTAGTCCTGCCACTGTCAGCCTTCCAGCCTCCCTCTCCTAGTCCTGCCACTGTCAGCCTTCCAGCCTCCCTCTCCTAGTCCTGCCACTGTCAGCCTCCCTCTCCTAGTCCTGCCACTGTCAGCCTCCCTCTCCTAGTTCTGCCACTGTCAGCCTTCCTCTCCTAGTTCTGCCACTGTCAGCCTTCCAGCCTCCCTCTCCTAGTTCTGCCACTGTCAGCCTTCCAGCCTCCCTCTCCTAGTTCTGCCACTGTCAGCCTTCCAGCCTCCCTCTCCTAGTTCTGCCACTGTCAGCCTTCCAGCCTCCCTCTCCTAGTTCTGCCACTGTCAGCCTTCCAGCCTCCCTCTCCTAGTTCTGCCACTGTCAGCCTTCCAGCCTCCCTCTCCTAGTTCTGCCACTGTCAGCCTTCCAGCCTCCCTCTCTTAATTCGGACACTGTCAGCCTTCCAGCCTCCCTCTCCTAGTCCTGCCACTGTCAGCCTTCCAGCCTCCTCTCCTAGTTCTGCCACTGTCAGCCTCCCTCTCCTAGTCCCGCCACTGTCAGCCTTCCAGCCTCCTCTCCTAGTTCTGCCACTGTCAGCCTCCCTCTCCTAGTTCTGCCACTGTCAGCCTCCCTCTCCTAGTTCTGCCACTGTCAGCCTCCCTCTCCTAGTTCTGCCACTGTCAGCCTCCCTCTCCTAGTTCTGCCACTGTCAGCCTCCCTCTCCTAGTTCTGCCACTGTCAGCCTCCCTCTCCTAGTTCTGCCACTGTCAGCCTCCCTCTCCTAGTTCTGCCACTGTCAGCCTCCCTCTCCTAGTTCTGCCACTGTCAGCCTCCCTCTCCTAGTTCTGCCACTGTCAGCCTCCCTCTCCTAGTTCTGCCACTGTCAGCCTCCCTCTCCTAGTTCTGCCACTGTCAGCCTTCCAGCCTCCCTCTCCTAGTTCTGCCACTGTCAGCCTTCCAGCCTCCCTCTCCTAGTTCTGCCACTGTCAGCCTTCCAGCCTCCCTCTCCTAGTCCTGCCACTGTCAGACTTCCAGCCTCCCTCTCCTAGTTCGGACACTGTCAGCCTTCCAGCCTCCCTCTCCTAGTTCTGCCACTGTCAGCCTTCCAGCCTCCCTCTTCTAGTTCTGCCACTGTCAGCCTTCCAGCCTCCCTCTCCTAGTTCTGCCACTGTCAGCCTTCCAGCCTCCCTCTCCTAGTTCTGCCACTGTCAGCCTTCCAGCCTCCCTCTCCTAGTTCTGCCACTGTCAGCCTTCCAGCCTCCCTCTCTTAATTCGGACACTGTCAGCCTTCCAGCCTCCCTCTCCTAGTTCGGACACTGTCAGCCTCCCTCTCCTAGTCCTGCCACTGTCAGCCTTCCAGCCTCCTCTCCTAGTTCTGCCACTGTCAGCCTCCCTCTCCTAGTCCCGCCACTGTCAGCCTTCCAGCCTCCTCTCCTAGTTCTGCCACTGTCAGCCTCCCTCTCCTAGTTCTGCCACTGTCAGCCTCCCTCTCCTAGTTCTGCCACTGTCAGCCTCCCTCTCCTAGTTCTGCCACTGTCAGCCTCCCTCTCCTAGTTCTGCCACTGTCAGCCTCCCTCTCCTAGTTCTGCCACTGTCAGCCTTCCAGCCTCCCTCTCCTAGTTCTGCCACTGTCAGCCTTCCAGCCTCCCTCTCCTAGTCCTGCCACTGTCAGCCTTCCAGCCTCCCTCTCCTAGTTCTGCCACTGTCAGCCTTCCAGCCTCCCTCTCTTAATTCGGACACTGTCAGCCTTCCAGCCTCCCTCTCCTAGTTCGGACACTGTCAGCCTCCCTCTCCTAGTTCTGCCACTGTCAGCCTTCCAGCCTCCCTCTCCTAGTTCTGCCACTGTCAGCCTTCCAGCCTCCCTCTCCTAGTCCTGCCACTGTCAGCCTTCCAGCCTCCCTCTCCTAGTTCTGCCACTGTCAGCCTTCCAGCCTCCCTCTCTTAATTCGGACACTGTCAGCCTTCCAGCCTCCCTCTCCTAGTTCTGCCACTGTCAGCCTTCCAGCCTCCTTTCCTAGTTCTGCCACTGTCAGCCTCCCTCTCCTAGTCCCGCCACTGTCAGCCTTCCAGCCTCCTCTCCTAGTTCTGCCACTGTCAGCCTCCCTCTCCTAGTTCTGCCACTGTCAGCCTCCCTCTCCTAGTTCTGCCACTGTCAGCCTCCCTCTCCTGGTTCTGCCACTGTCAGCCTCCCTCTCCTGGTTCTGCCACTGTCAGCCTCCCTCTCCTGGTTCTGCCACTGTCAGCCTCCCTCTCCTGGTTCTGCCACTGTCAGCCTCCCTCTCCTGGTTCTGCCACTGTCAGCCTCCCTCTCCTGGTTCTGCCACTGTCAGCCTCCCTCTCCTGGTTCTGCCACTGTCAGCCTCCCTCTCCTGGTTCTGCCACTGTCAGCCTCCCTCTCCTGGTTCTGCCACTGTCAGCCTCCCTCTCCTGGTTCTGCCACTGTCAGCCTCCCTCTCCTGGTTCTGCCACTGTCAGCCTCCCTCTCCTGGTTCTGCCACTGTCAGCCTCCCTCTCCTGGTCCTGCCACTGTCAGCGTCTGCAGTTTGTCAAGGAGCCGTATTGTATTGTGAAGATGCTCTGGAATGGAGCTATAACTCTTCTGCTGCTGCTCTGACCTGTTCACTATAGAGCAGGATCTCCGTGTACGATTCGATTAGTTTTTATAATGGCTTTTGGTGTGTGTGTGGTGTGCAATTTGATTCGGTTTTTTTGTGCAAGTGTTTGTGTCTGCTTTCTGCACACGGTTTAGAAAGTTCCATGGAATTAGCAGCAGGTCTGAGGCTCCGCTGCAGTGGCCTTGTTCTCTGGCTTTAATTATCTATGACACACGTCTGTCTGTTTCTTTCTCCCCCCCCCCATTACCCCAGCACATGATCCCCTCCTGCCCCAGGGGCAGACCCACCAGAACTCAGAGAGGCCTATACTTCCCTAGGTGAGAGACCTCATTTAACTAACAGAGAGGAGAACTGAAGATACAGCCATGCCTTCATCTTCAGTATACAGGCCAGACATCCCCAGGCTCTCTATATTTAGAGAGGGCAGATCAGGAGACACTTAGCCTCCCCCTTCTCCCTAGTAATATAGAGACTGAGCTCAGGCTTTGGGAACTACACTGAAAACTGAGTTGACTCCAATTCTGGTTCAAGGGTTTTCTGGAAGTTTGACTAGTCTCCTTTCTTCACTGCTGTCTGTCTGTCATCTCTTCCATCAGGGAGTCAGTTATTCTGGGTTCCTGTGGGACAGCTCTTCTGGGATCGACCTGAAAGATGCTTCTGTCCTGGAGAGTCCTGTTGTCAACGGCAACGGGAAACACGCCCGGCCGTATCTTGCCCACTTTTATGTAAGTCAACAGGGAGTGTGTGTTTTGTGGGATCTCTTTATGCTGAAATGTTGATCATAAAATGACTGTAACAGAATGCATTACTCATTTTATTGCCCCTATCAATACCATTATAACCATATAATGTCCTGCCGGAGAGACTAACATTATGTTAATGATTAATATGTGACTAGATTGGAACGTCTGAGCTGACGATTGTCAATGTCCACATGAGAGCTCCGACCGTGTCTGGGGCTGAGGAGTCCAACATTAGGAACCACCACTCGGAGGAAGTCAAGGCCCACAGACTGACCTCTAGTATCCAGAAGGTACTGAAAGGTCAGTAGCTAAAGGTCACCCTTATTCTGTCTTTTCAAAACGTATGTCCTCTTTCATTATTCTTACCCTCTTTCTCTTCCTCAGTGGGTTATTGCATGAGGTTATTTGACGTCGCTACATGGCTAATGTCCATCTGTGGTTTCTGTGTGACAGTTCAGAAGGGCCTGGTGGTGTTGGGGGACTTTGGCCTTTCCCCCCAGAGCAGTGAGCTCGATCAGCTGAGGAAGGAGCGGCTGAGCCCCCTGGTTCCCCCCAACATGTTCACCAACATCAGCACCCGCTTCCCCCAGGGCTCCCTCTGTCTGGACAACATCTGGGTCAGCAAGTCACTGAAGAAGATCTACGCAGGTACGTCTGTCTGTCTACAGATGTAACTTTGTGTGTCAGAATATGTAGCATTCTTACCGTTCCAGTTATGCCCACTGCAATAAGATGCCAATCTAACCATTGGCACATGAATGCTCGATTTGCATGTCTGTTATTGTGATGAGCTTGGGTATGGGGTGATTTGAGTGCCACCAAGAATGTTTAACCTATGACCTGTATGTATCTCCATGTATATGCTGCCCCTTGCAGGTCATTGCGTGGTGGTGCGGGAGGGCCTGACCAACCCCTGGATACCTGACAACTGGTCGTGGGGTGGGGTGGCGTCCGACCATTGTCCTGTCATGGCCGAGTTCTTTGTGGACGTGGCGCTGAAGGAGCTGAGAAACAGAGTTAGCGTGGTAGAGAGAGGCGAAAGTATGTCGAAACACGAACGGTGACGACCACTCGCCGGCGCCTCGGACATACAGATGTGGAGGGAGATTGTGACATCATGACATGTCAAACTGACCTGACTTTGCTCTGGACTGGATCCTGCTTTGGTCTGGTTTTTGCAGTGGAGCAAAGGGTGGATTTAGCTGACAAATGTGAATTGAAGCACCGAGATTGCCTTTTAGTGTCCTTTATCAATGTACAGTAGACTACCATGACATTGTTTTGGAGTAAATAATTTAAGAGGTGTGTGTGTGTATATATGTATGTTATAGACAGACATGAGTGTGCCAAAAACATTTTTAATATGTATATGAAATAAAAGGAAATTAACAGACATTCCCTTTGTGTCCAGTCGACTGATCTTATATATGAGATCCAACCACCGGAGCCTGAGCTTGTTCAATACAATATGATACAAGCAAACACAACTAATGTGAATTTCACATGATTCTGTTGTACTTGTGCCTGTGACCTACCTAGTGGCTGTAGCTTATAGCTTGCACACTGCTGCACAGTAATACTAGTACATTTAAGTCAGTGAGTGAAATGGGAGGTTGGAGCTTAGCTGTTGAAGCCATTTTAAGCTGTTCTATTAAAGTGTGTGTGTGTGGAAAATTAGGAAATTTGGCATGGAGCCCAGCAACCAATTACAAGCTCCTTTCAACACAGTCTGACCAGATGAAGATAGCATACAGTGTGTGTAAGCATACACACACAAACAACTCTGAACTACATACACACACAAACAACTAAAATGTCATTACTTGTCAATTA
>NC_088224.1:26557717-26597717 GCF_036934945.1 Oncorhynchus masou masou | reverse complement strand
AAAGTATAAACATAAAAACTAAAGGCTGCATGACATCAACAGCCTGGTGGTCCAAAATATCAGAACTGGTGTATTTTAACACCAATAAACTAATGCGTTAAAATATTTATTTTGTATATGTTAATCTAGCAAACCAAACTAAAAGCAACTTTCTAAACAATGTTTTGGTTAGTTTCTAGCTTGTTAGCCAGCTAGCTACACCAGGGAACTGCAACCAAACAGCTAACGGACAGGTTACGCTGGAGGCTAACCTGGAGACATATTGAACCCTCAAGAAAAGATAAACATTCTACTTTTCTCAAGAATAGCTAACTGTAAAATGTGTATACAAGCACTGTCAATCCTGAAGGCAGTGGGCAGGTCTTATAAAGTGCAGTAAATATTCTTAATATCAACTAATAAATAGCAGTATATCTCAATTAACGAACACGTGTTAGAATAGAAGACACGTACCATTACAGACATTATAGACAGTAGAGACAGTAAAGACATAATAGACAGTAAAGACAGTAAACACATTATAGACATTAAAGACATTAAAGACATTATAGACAGTAAAGACATTATAGACAGTAAAGACAGTAAAGACATTATAGACAGTAAAGATATTATAGACAGTAGAGACAGTAAAGACATTATAGACAGTAAAGACAGTATAGACAGTAAAGACATTAGAGGAAAGACATTAAAGACAGTAAAGACATTATAGACAGTAAAGACAGTAAAGACATTATAGACAGTAAATACATTATAGACAGTAAAGACAGTAAAGACATTGTAGACAGTAAAGACAGTAAAGCCATTATAGACAGTAAAGATATTATAGACAGTAAAGACAGTAAAGACATTATAGACAGTAAAGACAGTAAAGACATTACAGACAGTAAAGACAGTAAATACATTATAGACAGTAAAGACATTATAGACAGTAAAGACCGTAGAGACATTATAGACAGTAAAGACATTATAGACAGTAAATACATTATAGACAGTATAGACAGTATAGACAGTAAAGACAGTAAAGAGAGTATAGACAGTAACGACAGTATAGACAGTAAAGACATTATAGACAGTATAGACATTAAATACATCATAGACAGTAAAGACATTATAGACAGTAAAGACAGTAAAGACAGTATAGACAGTAAAGACAGTAAATACATTATAGACAGTAAAGACAGTATAGACAGTAAAAACATTATAAACAGTAAAGACAGTAAAGATATTATAGACAGTAAAGACAGTAAAGACAGTAAAACATTATAAATAGTAAAGACAGTAAAGACATTATAGACAGTAAATACAGTAAAGACATTATAGACAGTAAAGACAGTAAAGACATTATAGACAGTAAAGACATTATAGACAGTCTAGACAGTAAAGACATTATAGACAGTAAAGACAGTATAGACAGTAAAAACATTATAAACAGTAAAGACAGTAAAGACAGTAAAGATATTATAGACAGTAAAGACAGTAAAGACAGTAAAAACATTATAAACAGTAAAGACAGTAAAGACAATAAAGACATTATAGACAGTAAAGACATTATAGACAGTAAAGACAGTAAAACCATTATATACAGTAAAGACAGTAAAGACAGTATATACAGTAAAGACATTATAGACAGTAAAGACATTATAGACAGTAAAGACATTAAATACAGTAAAGATATTATAGACAGTAAAGACAGTAAAGACAATTTAGACAGTAAAGACAGTAAAGACAGTAAAGACAGTAAAGACATTATAGACAGTAAAGACATTATAGACAGTAAAGACAGTAAAGACATTATAGACAGTAAATACAGTAAAGACATTATAGACAGTAAAGACATTATAGACAGTAAAGACCGTAGAGACATTATAGACAGTAAAGACATTATAGACAGTAAATACATTATAGACAGTATAGACAGTATAGATAGTATAGACAGTAAAGACAGTAAAGAGAGTATAGACAGTAACGACAGTATAGACAGTAAAGACATTATAGACAGTATAGACATTAAATACATCATAGACAGTAAATACATTATAGACAGTAAAGACAGTAAAGACAGTATAGACAGTAAAGACAGTAAATACATTATAGACAGTAAAGACAGTATAGACAGTAAAAACATTATAAACAGTAAAGACAGTAAAGATATTATAGACAGTAAAGACAGTAAAGACAGTAAAACATTATAAATAGTAAAGACAGTAAAGACAGTAAAGACATTATAGACAGTAAATACAGTAAAGACATTATAGACAGTAAAGACAGTAAAGACATTATAGACAGTAAAGACATTATAGACAGTCTAGACAGTAAAGACATTATAGACAGTAAAGACAGTATAGACAGTAAAAACATTATAAACAGTAAAGACAGTAAAGACAGTAAAGATATTATAGACAGTAAAGACAGTAAAGACAGTAAAAACGTTATAAACAGTAAAGACAGTAAAGACAATAAAGGCATTATAGACAGTTAAGACATTATAGACAGTAAAGACAGTAAAACCATTATATACAGTAAAGACAGTAAAGACAGTATATACAGTAAAGACATTATAGACAGTAAAGACATTATAGACAGTAAAGACATTAAATACAGTAAAGATATTATAGACAGTAAAGACAGTAAAGACAATTTAGACAGTAAAGACAGTAAAGACAGTAAAGACATTATAGACAGTAAAGACATTATAGACAGTAAAGACAGTAAAGACATTATAGACAGTAAATACAGTAAAGACATTATAGACAGTAAAGACATTATAGACAGTAAAGACAGTAAAGACATTATAGACAGTAAAGACAGTAAAGACATTATAGACAGTAAAGACATTATAGACATTAAAGACATTATAGATAGTAAAGACAGTAAAGACATTAAAGACATTATAGACGGTATAGACAGTAAAGACATTATAGACAGTAAAGACAGTAAAGACATTATAGACAGTAAAGACAGTAAAGACATTATAGACAGTTAAGACAGTAAAGACATTAAAGACAGTAAAGACATTATAGAGAGTAAAGACAGTAAAGACATTATAGACAGTAAAGACAGTAAAGACATTATAGACAGTAAAGACAGTAAAGACATTATAGACAGTAAATACTTTATAGACAGTAAAGGCAGTAAAGACAGTAAAGACATTATAGACAGTAAAGGCAGTAAAGACAGTAAAGAGATTATAGACAGTAAATACAGTAAAGACATTATAGACAGTAAAGACATTATAGACAGTATAGACAGTCTAGACAGTAAAGACAGTATAGACAGTAAAGACAGTAAAGACATTATAGACATTATAGACAGTATAGACAGTCTAGACAGTAAAGACAGTAAAGACATTATAGACATTATAGACATTATAGACAGTCTAGACAGTAAAGACAGTAAAGACATTATAGACAGTAAAGACAGTAAAGACATTATAGACAGTAAAGACAGTAAAGACATTATAGACAGTATAGACAGTAAAGACATTATAGGCAGTAAAGACATTATAGACAGTAAAGACAGTGAAGACATTATAGACAGTAAAGATAGTCAAGACAGTAAAGACATTATAGACAGTAAAGACATTATAGACAGTATAGACAGTCTAGACAGTAAAGACATTATAGACAGTATAGACAGTATAGACAGTCTAGACAGTAAAGACATTATAGACAGTAAAGACAGTATAGACAGTATAGACAGTAAAGACAGTATAGACAGTAAAGACAGTATAGACAGTATAGACAGCATAGACAGTCTAGACAGTAAAGACAGTATAGACAGTATGGACAGTAAAGACAGTAAAGACAGAATCAACTTGGGGTAATAGTTTGAACTGGATAGTGGATTGCAGGAAGCAGGAATATTCACAACCAAACAAATCACCAGCAACCTATGAGAATCAGAGCACACAATTTGACGAGAGTTCTGATGTGCTCCGCAACGTGCTGTGTCTAATTAGCATGACAATGACATCATTAATGGACACTCAACCAGCCTGATTGTTAAATTACTGATTTTTCTCTCTTTCTCTCTCTTCTCTCTAGCTCTTTGTCTCTCTCTTTCTCTGTATTGTCAAAATAGCCTAGTATCTTGCTTTACCAATCAAAGGCTCATCACATTACATGTTTAAAAAGAGCCCCTCACCCCTTCTTTCGCCCGTCCCCCGTCCCTCGAATGGAGGCCAGACTACACCTCGTTATCCTGTAGCTGTAAATTGCAGCCCTCTTCCTGGACTGGAATTTAAATTAAAACACTCACTGGATTAAAGACGCTACACTCACTGCAATCAGGCTCACTGATGAGGGTTTTCATACAGACTTTGGAGGATGAAAGCTGGGCGCTCGCTGGATAGGACCAGGGAATCGTTTTGTGTGAGTCATACGCTGCTGCCGGTTCTTTTGTGTTCTCAGATAGATTTAGCCCTGGCTGGCGGTTTTCAGTGCCTCAAATAAGTTGTGCATTTCAATAAATGCAGTAGAATAGCCAGACAGTACTTTCAGAATACATTGTTATTCACTGGTATCTAATGTTGGAAATGTAAGATTAAAGTGTCAGCAGTGACTACAAGAAGTTCAAT
This sequence comes from Oncorhynchus masou masou, assembly GCF_036934945.1. Lineage (NCBI taxonomy): Eukaryota > Metazoa > Chordata > Actinopteri > Salmoniformes > Salmonidae > Oncorhynchus > Oncorhynchus masou. The sequence continues at coordinate 26,593,141 of NC_088224.1, read as the reverse complement.
ATATAGTGGGATTCAGTAATAAAGAAAGAAGTGTGAAAACGCTAAACAACAGTCGTGATGACGAGTAACATAAACAGTAACAATGTTCATTTAGTATTATTCTATTCTCCATATAAAATAGGCATGTAAACAGAGTTAAAGTGCCATACCTGCTTTAACCATCTTCTACATACTGTACCTGTACATACATACTGTACCGACCGGCACACACATAATATTATAGTCAGGGTTTGATTTGGTCTGCTGAGGTTCTTGACTTGATTGAGCTCCAATCATCATCGACAGTCACTGTGTGGCCTTCCCATGAAAGACAACATGAAAATGAATGTTTGATTTATGACATGGCCAATTAAAAAGAATGATCTTCAAATAGCGTGTTTGTCTAACCTTGGGAAACACCCACCACTGCTAAAAGAAAAAGCATGTTTAGAATCCATCAATGACATGAGTCTAACGCTGCCAGGACATGGCATGGTAAAGGGGTTCTGGTTTGGTTTTATATCTTAACACCTCTAACGGATCCTGTGGGTGGATTATGACTAGAACTACTAGACTCTCAGACCTTCTGTAGTGAAACGTTTTTAATCACACTCCAGCTCAGACAACACAATCACAACTGTCACAATGGTGGACCAATTTCTTCCCAAAATAGTGAGTATCTATTTCCAGGTGGGCCGAAATGTTCTTCTATCTGTCCATCCAAGTACTAGAAAATGTCCATCAAATTCCTATATTGTCAAAAGAATGTTATACTGTCATGTCTTTGCCATGTTCCAGAACCTCTTGAAGATAAGGTTAACCTGAAATAAAGTCAAAAACTTCTCTTACTGTGAAAAGTTCAAAAGAGGGTCTATTCACTCTGTGAAGGAAGATATCCCTCCTCATCGTAGCAGGCAGAGAAGAGGGCTGGAGGTATTCATTTCTTGGGTTAGGTCTTAAATTGAGTTACACCATTTTCTCCCTGAGAAGATTAGAGGAAGAGGAAGGAGATAAGAGAAGGTCTGGCTGACTGTCCTCAGGTAGGATGGCCCCTCTCCTTCCCCGTCCTCATCCTCTTGAGCTGGTGAATGAAACCATAGCCTTGGGTGATATCATACCAATCACATCAACACTGCTGTGACTGAGTGGGTTTGAGTGCAGTATTAAGTAAGTGCTCTGTTGACTACTCACAACTGTGAGCACAAGCTATATCCAGGAGGATCTATATTTTAGGATAATAGAATAGAATAAAATATCATCAAGTAAATACCCAGTGAATAACAACAACAAAATGCATCTACACTGTTCTCATTGAGAATCGAAAACACAGTGGAAAAAGTTTGGAATAGGGGATACTTAATTTGTTTTCTGTATGTTCCTCTCTTGGTTATGATTTCTAATTCAATTCTCTCATCCAAGCCTCATTTCAAAAGGTGGAAATGTGTTCTGTACATTGTAATAGAGTCAGAAATGGCCAACAACATAGTTAGAGGAGCAAGGCAGCCTGGTTCTAAAGGATGATGGTGTTGTTTGTTTCGTGTCCATTAACAGAACAACACCACTTCTATTAATTCCTCAGCTTAGGACTTTGTCCTAAATTGCACCCTATTCCCTATGTAGTGTACATATGGCCATTGGACTCTGGTCAAAAGTGTATGGGCTTTTGTGCACTACGTAGGGAAAGGGGTGCAATTTGGAACCAGACTTGGTTTCGTACCATTCTTCCTAATTAATTTGGTTTTGTTTTTCCCACAACGCAAGCCTCTCTCTGCAAATTAATGATGCAGAAACAAAATATTGTTGAGACACTGATGTGCTTCATCTACATGGGGTGAAATTTCTATCATTAGGGAGGGAAAGCAAAGCGGCTGACGACTACAAAGTTTTGTGGCTGCCAGTGAGTGTAGGGGTCCTTCGCCCGCGGGGTGTGTTCTGTCAGTGAATTGATTAGACCACCAAAGAACTGGCATGATAGTCACGGTGAAAAATAATAAATGCATATTTGCATTTCTTATACACATGCATCTTCCATGGCAAGTACGCTGTTTCTTTAGAACTCCCTACAATAGGGTACACTCCCTACAATAGGGTACACTCCCCACAATAGGGTACACTCCCTACAATAGGGTCCACTCCCTACAATAGGGTACACTCCCTACAATAGGGTACACTCCCCACAATAGGGTACACTCCCTACAATAGGGTACACTCCCTACAATAGGGTACACTCCCTACAATAGGGTACACTCCCTACAATAAGGTACACTCCCTACAATAGGGTACACTCCCTACAATAGGGTCCACTCCCTACAATAACATACACTCCCAACAATAGGATACACTCCCTACAATAGGGTACACTCCCTACAATAGGGTCCACTCCCTACAATAGGGTACACTCCATACAATAGGGTACACTCCCTTCAATAGGGTACACTCCCTACAATAACATACACTCCCAACAATAGGGTACACTCCCTACAATAGGGTACACTCCCTACAATAGGGTCCACTCCCTACAATAGGGTACACTCCCTTCAATAGGGTACACTCCCTACAATAACATACACTCCCAACAATAGGGTACACTCCCTACAATAGGGTACACTCCCTACAATAGGGTACACTCCCTACAATAGGGTACACTCCATACAATAAGGTACACTCCCTACAATAGGGTACACTCCCTACAATAGGGTACACTCCATACAATAGGGTACACTCCCTACAATAGGGTCCACTTCCTACAATAGGGTACACTCCATACAATAGGGTACACTCCCTACAATAGGGTACACTCCCTACAATAGGGTACACTCCATACAATAAGGTACACTCCCTACAATAGGGTACACTCCCTATAATAGGGGACACTCCCTACATTAGGGTACACTCCCTACAATAGGGTACACTCCATACAATAGGGTACACTCCCTACAATAGGGTACACTCCATACAATAGGGTACACTCCACACAATAGGGTACACTCCCTACAATAGGGTACACTCCATACAATAGGGTACACTCCCTACAATAGGGTACACTCCATACAATAGGGTACACTCCACACAATAGGGTACACTCCCTACAATAGGGTACACTCCCTACAATAGGGTACACTCCCTACAATAGGGTACACTCCCTACAATAGCGTACACTCACTACAATAGGGTACACTCCCTACAGTAGTGTACACTCCCTACAATAAGGTACACTCCCTACAATAAGGTACACTCCTGACAATAAGGTACACTCCCTACAATAAGGTACACTCCCTACAATAGGGTACACTCCCTATAATAGGGTACACTCCCTACAATAGGGTACACTCCCTACAATAGGGTACACTCCATACAATAGGGTACACTCCCTACAATAGGGTACACTCCCTACAATAGGGTACACTCCCTACAATAGGGTACACTCCCTACAATAGCGTACACTCCCTACAATAGGGTACACTCCCTACAGTAGTGTACACTCCCTACAATAAGGTACCCTCCCTACAATAAGGTACACTCCTGACAATAAGGTACACTCCCTACAATAGGGTACACTCCCTACAATAAGGTACACTCCTGACAATAAGGTACACTTCCTACAATAGGGTACACTCCCTACAATAGGGTACACTCCCTATAATAGGGTACACTCCCTACAATAGGGTACACTCCCTACAATAGGGTACACTCCATACAATAGGGTACACTCCCTACAATAGGGTACACTCCCTACAATAGGGTACACTCCCTACAATAGGGTAGACTCCCTACAATAGCGTACACTCCCTACAATAGGGTACACTCCCTACAGTAGTGTACACTCCCTACAATAAGGTACACTCCCTACAATAAGGTACACTCCTGACAATAAGGTACACTCCCTACAATAGGGTACACTCCCTACAATAAGGTACACTCCTGACAATAAGGTACACTTCCTACAATAGGGTACACTCCCTACAATAGGGTACACTCCCTACAATAAGGTACACTCCCTACAATAAGGTACACTTCCTACAATAGGGTACACTCCCTACAATAGGGTACACTCCCTACAATAAGGTACACTCCCTAAAATAAGGTACACTCCCTACAATAGGGTACACTCCCTACAATAGGGTACACTCCTGACAATAAGGTACACTCCCTACAATAAGGTACACTCCCTACAATAGGGTACACTCCCTACAATAGGGTACACTCCTGACAATAAGGTACACTCCCTACAATAAGGTACACTCCCTACAATAAGGTACACTCCCTACAATAAGGTACACTCCCTACAATAAGGTACACTCCCTACAATAAGGTACACTCCCTACAATAGGGTACACTCCCTACAATAAGGTACACTCCCTACAATAAGGTACACTCCCTACAATAAGGTACACTCCCTACAATAGGGTACACTCCCTACAATAAGGTACACTCCCTACAATAAGGTACACTCCCTACAATAAGGTACACTCCCTACAATAAGGTACACTCCCTACAATAAGGTACACTCCCTACAATAAGGTACACTCCCTACAATAAGGTACACTCCCTACAATAGGGTACACTCCCTACAATAAGGTACACTCCCTACAATAAGGTACACTCCCTACAATAAGGTACACTCCCTACAATAAGGTACACTCCCTACAATAAGGTACACTCCTGACAATAAGGTACACTCCCTACAATAAGGTACACTCCCTACAATAAGGTACACTCCCTACAATAAGGTACACTCCCTACAATAGGGTACACTCCCTACAATAAGGTACACTCCCTACAATAAGGTACACTCCCTACAATAAGGTACACTCCCTACAATAAGGTACACTCCTGACAATAAGGTACACTCGCTACAATAAGGTACACTCCCTACAATAAGGTACACTCCCTACATTAAGGTACATTCCCTACAGTAAGGTACACTCCCTACAATAGGGTACGCTCCCTACAATAGCGTACACTCCCTACAATAAGTTACACTCCCTACAATAAGGTACATTCCCTACCGTAAGGTACACTCCCTACAATAGGGTACACTCCCTACAATAGGGTACACTCCCTACAATAACGTACACGTCCTACAATAGGGTACCCTCCATACAATAGGGTACACTCCATACAATAGGGTACACTCCCTACAATAGGGTACACTCCCTACAATAGGGTACACTCCCTCACTCCCTACAATTGCCAATAGCGTACACTCTGTACAATAGGGTACACTCCCTACAATAGGGTACACTCCCTACAATAAGGTACACTCCCTACAATAATGTACACTCCTGACAATAAGGTACACTCCCTACAATAGGGTACACTCCCTCACTCCCTACAATTGCCAATAGCGTACACTCTGTACAATAGGGTACACTCCCTACAATAGGGTACACTCCCTACAATAAGGTACACTCCCTACAATAAGGTACACTCCTGACAATAAGGTACGCTCCCTACAATAAGGTACACTCCCTATAATAGGGTACACTCCCTACAATAGGGTACACTCCCTACAATAGCGTACACTCCCTACAATAGCATACTCTCCCTACAATAGGGTATACTCCCTACAATAGAGTACCATCCCTACAATAGTGTACACTCCCTACAATAGGGTACACTCCCTACAATAGCGTACACTCCCTACAATAGGGTACACTCCCTACAATAGGGTACACTCCCTACAATAGGGTATACTCCCTACAATAGCGTACACTCCCTACAATAGTGTACACTCCCTACAATAGCGTACACTCCCTACAATAGCGTACACTCCCTACAATAGTGTACACTCCCTACAATAGTTGACACTTCCTACAGATGTGAATGTTTGTACCAATTCCACCACGGGGTGGCAGGTAGCCTAGTGGTTAAGCATGTTGGGCAGTAACTGAAAGGTTGCTGGTTTGAATCCCAGCGCTGGCAATGTGGAAAAACCTTTCATTCTGCCCTTGAGCAAGGCAACCCCAAACAACAACTGTGTCGATTTCAGTTGAATGCGTTCAGTTGTGCAACTCTCTAGGTATTGCCTTCAAGAATAGCCATTCGACACTTATAGGTTTAAAGCTGTATTCTTACATTACATACTATATGCATCAGTGTTTCCTACATTTGTCTGAATTTGTGGACCTGAAGTCACACTAGCAGAAGTAGCGAGTCCAATGGTCTGCATGTTGTTAGAATTGGCTTTACTGTAATATGAGGCCTATATGAAACATTTGCAGTTAAACGTAAGCAAACACACACACACACACACACACACACATATACAGATGGGATATAAGGAGGGACCTAATAATTCGCTTGCTTTGTTTTATTCGCTGCGGCATCCGGCCCGTATCCTCCGCGTCACGAGTCACTTCCTCCTTCAGCTCCAGTGTAGAAATGCATGACATCCTCCCTCCCAGTGTAAAATATCTGTTCATCAATGTTGACGTGTTTACCGTCTCCATCATGTTGGATTCACTTTTATGCACGTTTACCTGTGAGAACATGCTTGGGATAACCCCCTTCTCACATATTACTAACGTGCATGCAAGACCCCTAACAGTAATCTACCTTGTGATATGTTTCACCTGTCATGTCGAATGTACATTGTGGTATCAGAGTGCATAGACACATATGAGCCTGATAAACAGACAGATAAACATGTCATTACCTCAGCATGCACAGACTGGTATTGGAATGGAAGGTTGTCTAGTTTATCGTAGATCCTGTATGCCACAACAAAGAGGAGGAAACAGTTTAAAGTCATGCAGTGGAAAATGACCTTTGCGAACAGAAAAGTTCAACTGAATTTACTGTTATGTGAGATTAAATCTAAACTCAGTCCCCTGGCATTTGCACATATGAGAGGAAAGCAAATGTCCCTCCAACGTTTCTTAATGGCAACTATCAGTAACTGTCACTTCATTACTGTAAGGGGAGCAACTGCTGAATGCTAGGAAATAATATAAGAGAGAACAAATTCAATCCGTACACTGGCATATGTTTCAGAAGTGTTCTGTTGGTTTATGTGTGTATGACAACAATATAAGTCACAGTGGTGACACTTTGTTTGAAGACTTCATAACACATTCATAACCAATACATTGAGCCTTATAACGCATTCCTACATCAACCATTCATGTTTGTGTACTGTTTGTAAATGCATTACGTATGGCTTATGAATGTGCTATGAAGTCCTTATGTAGGTTAGAACAATTCCAATGAACTATTACCAGAACAGTTTTGGGTGGTATATCAATATTTAACACACTTCAGAAAGTGAAAATAAAAACCAGTTGAAACGGTGGCTCAGTAACAGCGTTTTGGCTCCAGTGAGTACCATGCCTGGTTCACTCAGTGTGGAGGAAGAGCAATGTCTCCTCTGCTCCCTCTCTCACATCCACTGAGCCCCTCCATACATCATCGTAATGCCATTGACAGCCAGTCAGGTTATTAGATGTGTAGATATTAAATTAACCCACACGGTAAACACACACACAGGCGCGGTAAACACACACACAGGCGCGGTAAACACACACACATGTGCAAAAGCGCGCACACACACACGCACGCGCGTATGTGTGTTCATCCGTGTCTGTGTGTGTGTGTGTGTGTGTGTGTGTGTGTGTGTGTGTGTGTGTGTGTGTGTGTGTGTGTGTGTGTGTGTGTGTGCACCTGCATGTGTTTGTGTGTGTGTGTGTGTGATGGTCTCCAGCCTGCTCTGATAGCCAGCGATGACGGATGGCCGTCATTTAAGGGGCTGTATCAACGGTCTGCCCACGTCGCACAGCTGTCACCAGCTAAAGGCATTACAGGGGGGTAATTAATCTGGGCCAGAGAGAGGGAGAGGCACCACTGCCGCTGCAGGACACAGGGGGAGGGCCTGGGTGGTGAGAGGAGGGCCTGGGTGGTGAGCGGAGGGCCTGGGTGGTGATAGGAGGGCCTGGGTGATGAGAGGAGGGCCTGGGTGGTGAGAGGAGGGCCTGGGTGGTGAGAGGAGAGTCTGGGTGGTGAGAGGAGGGCCTGGGTGGTGGGAGGAGAGCCTGGGTGGTGAGAGGAGGGCCTGGGTGGTGGGAGGAGGGCCGTAGAGAAACATAGGATGCAGGAAGGTCCCCCACGGTGCTCCGACGCTCAAATACTGGTCCACATGACCTCAACCAGCCAACAAAGTAATTGCAGGCTCCTATTGTAGATGTGAAATCCTGGTGCACTTTCATAATGTAATCGTATTGTAATTGGCACCAGATATGAGACATGTCTGTGTGGGTTTTTAAAGGAGGAGCTCTCTAGGGAGTGAACACTTCATTGCACAGACTAGTGTTTTCCCCAGAATCCCAGTGAAGCAGCAATACCTGTAGTAACTAACCAGCTAGAGGACACTGGTCTACAAGATACATGATCCGGGTCTTGATCAGTAGGTTACAATGTGGCAAAACGTTTTAAAACTGAACACTCAATAAGTATTCTGATTGTGCTTCCCAGCATGAAAACGCTTTCTCCTGTTGGTGCCTACTGAACACACCCTATGTGTTGGGGCACATATCATTACATTTTGGCATCAAATCTGAACTCAGAGGAGTCTTCGTCTGGACCCTCCGTCACCGCCAGTAGTTTAATTACATGTATTATTCTAAATAGGACAAAATCATTTAGATGCCAAATGTTCAGGTACATTGATTTTAAGAGGGTTTAAGGGGACAGAGAGAGGGGACAGAGAGAAGTACAGACGCATGGTGTTTTCCTGTACTCTCCCCTTCTCTTCCAGGCTTACGGAGGAGCGAGGAAAAGGAAAACGAGTGAAGGTGTGCATGAAACGACCCCATAAAACGACCCCCGCAACGACGTGTGGGGAGCAGGCTGTCTGTCTGTCTGTGTGTGTGTGTCGGCCAGGGCATCAATGGCAATTAATGCAAGTGGTGTCTCAAACAAGGAGGCTAATGAGTTTTAATACACATGCAGGTGAGGGGAGAGGTGAGTCGCTGGAACCCATGACAGTCTAATTAGACGCAATTTATTATTCCGGGGGATTCTAATCAGAGGCGCTGGGCTGGCTGGCTGAATCACTGCCACAAATCTCTGTATGAAATGAATGGGTTCTTTTTGAACGTGCCAATCTGTTGCCTTGATTGATAATTGGCTGTTTAATTTTTTCTCTCTGTTTGAGCTTCTCTCTCTCTCTCTCTCTCTCTCTCTCTCTCTCTCTCTCTCTCCTGCCCCCCCCCCCCTCTCTCTCTCTCTCTCTCTCTCTCTCTCTCTCTCTCTCTCTCTCACTCTCTCATGATATCTCTCTCTTTCTACACTCTCTCTCATTCCCATTCTCATTCTCATTCTGTCTCTCTCTCTTTCTACTCTCTTCCTCTCTCACTCTCTCTCATTCTCTCTCTTTCTACTCTCTCTATCTCTTTCTACTCTCTCTCTCTCCCGCTCTCTCTCTCCCGCTCTCTCTCTCTCTCCCTCTCTTTCTCTCTCACACGCACTAGCTCTCACTCTCTCTTTCAACTCTCTCTCTCACTCTCACAGTCTCTCTCTCACTCGCTCTCTCTCTAACTCTCTTTCTGTCCTGCAGCATTGTGAATGATAGTGCCCAACTCAAGCCGCCACGACAGCATGAAACGGTAGATGTGTTTTGTGCATTTATAAATCAAATTGTGTATGTTCCTTTATTACTGCGTTATACTTCTGAGTGTGGATATAGGATAACTAAATTAATGTTGACAAGGTATCATTACCATCAAGAAGGGGCCTTGATGATATACTAATGGGTTGGTTTCATAACAGCACTTGATGACTCAAACCCATACTCTTCTTTTGGCTCCCAAGTGACGCAGTGGTCTGTCACTACAGACACCCTGGTTCAAATCCAGGCTGTATCCCAACTGGCTGTGATTGGGAGTCCCATAGGGCGCCGCACAATTGGCGCAGTGTTGTCTGGGTTTGGCCAGTGTAGGCCGTCATTGTAAATAAGAATTTGTCCTTAACTGACTTGCCTAGTTAAATAAAAAATATATACAAAAATCATACTCAACTGAGAGGTAAGGAGGACGCTTCGTACATGTACTGTAACTAATAGGTAAAACCTGAACAGCCAATATAATGGGTAGCATTACATGGGCTTTCAATAGTAACCCCTAAGAAACAAGTGTACAAGGTATACATTCTTTATGAAATGTTACTTAGCAAACTTGTGCAAAGTTGTTAAATGTATTTCATTGTGGTCCTCTGGTTTTGTCAGAGAGGGAGAGAAATGTGGTCATGATCCCTTGTGCATGGTGTGATATAGCATGGTGTGTTATAGCATGGTATGATATAGCATGGTGTGATATAGCACGGTGTGTTATAGCATGGTATGATATAGCATGGTGTGATATAGCATGGTATGATATAGCATGGTGTGATATAGCATGGTGTGATATAGCATGGTGTGTTATAGCATGGTGTGTTATAGCATGGTATGATATAGCATGGTGTGATATAGCATGGTGTGATATAGCATGGTGTGTTATAGCATGGTATGATATAGCACGGTGTGATATAGCATGGTGTGTAATAGCATGGTGTGATATAGCATGGTGTGTTATAGCATGGTGTGATATAGCATGGTGTGATATAGCATGGTGTGTTATAGCATGGTTTGATATAGCACGGTGTGATATAGCATGGTGTGATATAGCATGGTGTGATATAGCATGGTGTGTTATAGCATGGTATGATATAGCACGGTGTGATATAGCATGGTGTGTTATAGCATGGTGTGATATAACATGGTGTGATATAGCATGGTGTGTTATAGCATGGTATGATATAGCACGGTGTGATATAGCATGGTGTGATATAGCATGGTGTGATATAGCATGGTGTGATATAGCATGGTGTGTTATAGCATGGTATGATATAGCACGGTGTGATATAGCACGGTGTGATATAGCATGGTGTGATATAGCATGGTGTGATATAGCACGGTGTGATATAGCACGGTGTGATATAGCATGGTGTGATATAGCACGGTGTGTTATAGCATGGTATGATGTAGCACGGTGTGATATAGCATGGTGTGATATAGCATGGTGTGATATAGCATGGTGTGATATAGCATGGTATGATATAGCATGGTGTGATATAGCACGGTGTGATATAGCATGGTGTGTTATAGCATGGTGTGTTATAGCATGGTGTGTTATAGCATGGTGTGATATAGCATGGTGTGATATAGCATGGTGTGATATAGCATGGTGTGTTATAGCATGGTATGATATAGCACGGTGTGATATAGCATGGTGTGTTATAGCATGGTGTGATATAGCATGGTGTGTTATAGCATGGTGTGATATAGCATGGTGTGATATAGCATGGTGTGTTATAGCATGGTTTGATAAAGCACGGTGTGATATAGCATGGTGTGATATAGCATGGTGTGATATAGCATGGTGTGTTATAGCATGGTATGATATAGCACGGTGTGATATAGCATGGTGTGTTATAGCATGGTGTGATATAACATGGTGTGATATAGCATGGTGTGTTATAGCATGGTATGATATTGCACGGTGTGATATAGCACGGTGTGATATAGCATGGTGTGATATAGCACGGTGTGATATAGCACGGTGTGATATAGCACGGTGTGATATAGCACGGTGTGTTATAGCATGGTATGATGTAGCACGGTGTGATATAGCATGGTGTGATATAGCATGGTGTGTTATAGCATGGTATGATATAGCACGGTGTGATATAGCACGGTGTGATATAGCATGGTGTGATATAGCACGGTGTGATATAGCACGGTGTGATATAGCATGGTGTGATATAGCACGGTGTGTTATAGCATGGTATGATGTAGCACGGTGTGATATAGCATGGTGTGATATAGCATGATGTGATATAGCATGGTGTGATATAGCATGGTGTGATATAGCATGGTATGATATAGCACGGTGTGATATAGCACGGTATGATATAGCACGGTGTGTTATAGCATGGTGTGATATAGCATGGTATGATATAGCATGGTGTGTTATAGCATGGTATGATATAGCATGTTGTGATATAGCATGGTGTGATATAGCATGATGTGATATAGCATGGTGTGATATAGCATGGTATGATATAGCATGGTGTGATATAGCATGGTGTGATATAGCATGGTGTGTTATAGCATGGTGTGATATAGCATGGTATGATATAGCATGGTGTGTTATAGCATGGTATGATATAGCATGGTGTGTTATAGCATGGTATGATATAGCATGGTGTGTTATAGCATGGTGTGATATAGCATGGTGTGATATAGCATGGTGTGATATAGCATGGTATGATATAGCACGGTGTGATATAGCATGGTATGATATAGCACGGTGTGATATAGCATGGTATGATATAGCACGTGTGATATAGCATGGTATGATATAGCATGGTGTGATATAGCATGGTGTGATATAGCATGGTGTGATATAGCATGGTGTGATATAGCATGGTATGATATAGCACGTGTGATATAGCATGGTATGATATAGCATTGTGTTATATAGCATGGTGTGATATAGCAAAGTGTGATATAGAATAGTATGATATAGCATGGTGTGATATAGCATGGTATGATATAGCATGGTGTGATATAGCATAGTGTGATATAGCATGGTGTGATATAGCATGGTATGATATAGCATGGTGTGATATAGCATGGTGTGATATAGCATGGTGTGATATAGCATGGTGTGATATAGCATGGTGTGATATAGCATTTTGTGATATAGCATGGTGTGATATAGCATGGTGTGATATAGAATGGTGTGATATAGCATGCATGGTGTGATATAGCATGGTGTGATATAGCATGCATGGTATGATATAGCATGGTGTGATATAGCATGCATGGTATAATATAGCATGGTGTGATATAGCATGCATGGTATGATATAGCATGGTGTATGGTTAATCACTTACCTAGTGACTCAGTGTTGGTTACAGATAATTAATGGTTAGTGCACAGGGGACCTCTGCTATGTACAATCAACAAAAATATAAATACAACATGAAAAGTTTTGGTCCCATGTTCCATGAGCTGAAATAAAATAACCCAGAAAGGCCTTCTGCGTGGTGCAGTGGTCTAAGACATTGCATTGCAATGCTATCTGTGCCACTAGAGATTCTGGTTCACGTCCAGGTTCTGTTGCTGTTGACAGGGAGACCCATGGAGGGGTGTGTAATTGGCCCAGCTTTGTCTGGGTTAGGAGAGGGTTTGGCCTGCAGGAATGCTCTAGTTACCCCTGTGGTGGGCTGGTTGTATGGTGTTTCCTCAACACATTGGTGCATCTGGGTTAAGTGGGCATTGTGTCAAGAAGCAGTTTGGTTGGGTTGTGTTTCTTGTGAGTCCGTATGGGAGTTGCAGCAATGAGACACAACTATAACCAGCAATTGAATACCACAAAATTGTGGAGACAAAGGGGTGAAAAAAATAAAAATAAAGAACCTGGAAATGTCCCATACTCACAAAAAGCTTATGTTGTTCACTAATTTGTTTACATCCCTGTTTGTGAGCTTTCTCCTTTGCCAAGATAATCCATCCAGGTGACAGCTGTGGCATATCAAGAAGCTGATTAAACAGCATGATCATTTGACAGGTGTACTTGTGCTGGGGACAATAAAAGGCAGTTGTGCTGTGTGACAAAACATTTGCAGTTTTGTCACACAGCACAATGCCACAGATGTCTCAAGTTTTGAGGGAGCGTGCAGTTGGCATGCTGACTGCAGGAATGTCCAGCAGAGCTGTTGCCAGAGAATATAATGTTCATTTCTCGACCATAAGTCGCCACCAATGTTGTTTCAGAGAATTTGGCAGCACGTCCAACCGGCCTCATAACTGCAGACCACGTGTATGGCGTCCTCTGGGCAAGCGGTTTGCTGATGTCAACGTTGTGAACAGAAAGTCCAATGGTGGTGATGGGATTATGTTATGGGCAGGCATAAGCTACGGACAACAAACATAATTGCATTTTATCCTGAGGCCCATTGTGGTGCTCTTCATCCGCCTCCATCACCTCATGTTTCAGCATGATAATGCAGAGCCCCATGTCACAAGGATCTGTACACAATTCCTGGAAGCTGAAAATGTCTCAGTTGTTCCGTGGCCTGCAAACTAACCAGACATGTCACCCATTTTGCATGATCTGGATCGACGTGTACGAGAGAGTTTTCCTGTTCCCGGCAATAATCCAGCAAATTCGCACAGCCATTGAAGAGGAGTAAGACAACAGGCTACAATCAACAGCCTGATCAACTCTAAGCGAATGAGATTTGTCACGCTGCATGAGGCAAATGGTTTTCACACCAGATACGGACTGGTTTTCTGATCCAAGGCCTTACCTTTTTTTTAACCCCTTAAGGTTGATATCCAGGCTCCCGTGGAAATCTAATTAGCATAACATGTTTTTTAAAATCCCAATAAAAATCTGACAGTTGAAGTTAGAGATAATGTATCTGTCTTTTTTTTGCTTTATCGGTTTGGATAAAAAATGATCATGACCCCTCTATGGATAGGGAAGACTCTAACGACCACAATGGTTAGACTGTTTCGTGCCAAAAATAAGGGGTTAAATACATGTAAAAATAAACGTTTTCTGATCTTTCTTATATCTCTCAGAAATAGAACAGACACAGATTTTTGGGGGGACTATCTGTTGTTCCGTGTAGTGAATCTGTTATTCAATGCATTTGTATGGGCTAACAGCAGTAAGGCCCAATATATATATATTTTTAATCAACTAATTGTTTTATATATTTGTTTGATACTTCAAGGGGTCTAAAAATCATAAATAAAATAGCATAATTGGTATGACTTTCTTAAAACAATTCCATATACCTTAGTAGAACCCACCCCCCGTCCCCTGTCCCCCTCCCCCATCCCTTCCCCAGACTTAGACAGGATTAGACTCTTATGGGTTAATAGCTAATACATGTAGGACTTACCTCTGCTGCTATCCTCACACTTCACTACATCAATCAACTCTCCCCAAGTGTGAAATTGCTGCTAATCATGTTAATCATGCCCTGTAATTTATAAAGCACCATAGCCTTGTCTAGCTAAGCAGATTTCCGTCGCGTGCACCACCACAGAGGTAAACATACTGGACCTAGCTCTACAGTATGTGTCGTATCATGGACGATTTGGTTCAAATACATTTAGAATGCAGACAAATCTAAGTAATGCAGGCCGTTTGAGTTTGGTGGTACTACAGTACATGATGTACCGTGATAACATCTATTCCACTAACATTCAGTTGTTTATCAATTGATATAATAGACATTTATTAGAAAAGGTCCAAATGAGCTCTTATTGTACAGTCACTATTTTGCGAACAGACAAATCCTTCTGCTGCTGGGCTCTGTTGCTAGATTGCATTCCAGAGTGTGTTTTATTCCACATATTTGAGTGTGTTTGTATGTTTATGTCAGCGTGTGCGTGTTTACACAATGTGGCCGGAGTACAAACCAGTATGCACACTTGATCATTGCAGAATTTTCAACCGCAATGTTCCACGTCCAACTGACATCTTGGAACAGTCACTAAAGCCTGAGCTGAATTTTAATCTCATTGTTTTGCTATCTGTCCAAACAATGAGTAAGCTGATTTGGATACAAAGGAATGGGATGTAATTCTGAATGGGACTATTCATCTCCCCCTTCATAGTTCACAACAGACAGGTAATTCTCCCCCAGATTCACAGTTTTCTGAATAACATCATCAAATGTATCTTTTTAACGTATCATTGACCTGCGCCATTTGAAATGATATCACATCAACAGGATTAAAAACAGCTATGAACTTAAAATCCACTAACATTTGATTGAGAATTACATCAAAACTTTAGTTGAAGTTTGGTGGGTTTATGGAGTTTCACTTGTATCTCAGTGGAATATCCTGATCTTTCACTGTAAGCCATGAGAAGAACCCTCCACATGGTTTATTAAAGCTACAATCTGGGATTTGTGTTTCACCCCAATGACAGCCACTTATGTCATTCATTTTAATGACAAAATGTTTGAAAATATCCCAGATTGCACCTTTAAGGAGGCCTCAATTAATATAAAATGTTTTCCATCAGGGTTTGAGGAGCCAATCATTCCATGGCGTCAGAGGAGGTACATGAAAAGGAAAGGTCAGGGATTATATGGCTGATACAGTCTGTACAGCACTGTGGATCACTACCCTACAGTACTGGTGGTGAGAAACACTACTTACACAAAGACATGGTTAAGAATAACATCACGGCTGTTGATATGTCATTTTAGGATATTGACAATGAGAATACTGAGCGTGCCTCGGTTGTTAGTGTTTGCAAAATTCAAAGCAAGTCGTCACAGCTAATCTCGTTGATTCCATCTTGTTTTATCCCAGAATAACACTGTAACACTGTAACACTGTAACACTGTAACATTTGTGCTTTACTTTACTCTCTTCCCTCTCTTTGCTGAATATTGACTGGATGAGAAGTTTGTTTTCAAGGCATAAAACAACTGATGCATAATTGGCATTTGTTTTGGTTTTACGGCTTTTTTAACTTTGCAAAGTGATCCAATGAATACTGTTATTTCATGAATGCCTTACCAATGCCTTAGAAATATCCAGTCGATAGGTACTGTAATGGACACTGTAATGGGGGTGGTATATCGCTTAATGCATGTAAATGATGGTGGCAGGTAGCCTAGCGGTTAGAGCTTTAGGTCAGTAACCAAAAGGTCGCTGGTTCGAATACCCGAGCCAAAATGTAAAAATTGGTGGATATTTCCCTGTTTTCCAAGACACATAACTCAAATTTGCCCCTCTGACTGACCTTGTAAAATAACACATTTCACTGCACTTATCTGGTATATGAGTCAATAAAACATATATCTAAAATACCAGGAGAAGACCAAGTAAACAACCAGATACTTGTCATTTCTCTGCATCATCATCACAAACAGACCCCAAATCAGATATGGTGGTTGAAGACCATGATGAAGACAGATCAGATATGGTGGTTGAAGACCATGATGAAGACAGATCAGATATGGTGGTTGAAGACCATGATGAAGGCAGATCAGTTATGGTGGTTGAAGACCATGATGAAGACAGATCAGATATGGTGGTTGAAGACCATGATGAAGACAGATCAGTTATGGTGGTTGAAGACCATGATGAAGACAGATCAGATATGATGGTTGAAGGCCATAATGAAGACAGATCAGATATGGTGGTTGAAGGCCATAATGAAGACAGATCAGATATGGTGGTTGAAGATCATAATGAAGACAGATCAGATATGGTAGTTGAAGATCATGATGAAGATACATCAGGTATGGTGGTTGAAGATAGATCAGATATGGTGGTTGAAAATCATAATGAAGACAGATCAGATATGGTGGTTGAAGGCCATAATGAAGACAGATCAGATATGGTGGTTGAAGGCCATAATGAAGACAGATCAGATATGGTGGTTGAAGGCCATAATGAATACAGATCAGATATGGTGGTTGAAGGCCATAATGAAGACAGATCAGATATGGTGGTTGAAGATCATAATGAAGACAGATCAGATATGGTGGTTGAAGACAGATCAGATACGGTGGTTGAAGACCATGATGAAGACAGATCAGATATGGTGGTTGAAGACAGATCAGATATGGTGGTTGAAGGCCATGATGAAGCCAGATCAGATATGGTGGTTGAAGACCATAATGAAGACAGATCAGATATGGTGGTTGAAGGCCATGATGAAGACAGATGAGAGATGGTGGTTGAAGGCCATAATGAAGACAGATCAGATATGATGGTTGAAGACAGATCAGATATGGTGGTTGAAGATCATAATGAAGACAGATCAGATATGGTGGTTGAAGATCATAATGAAGACATTTCAGATATGGTGGTTGAAGACAGGTCAGATATGGTGGTTGAAGGCCATGATGAAGCCAGATCAGATATGGTGGTTGAAGACCATAATGAAGACAGATCAGATATGGTGGTTGAAGGCCATGATGAAGACAGATCAGATATGGTGGTTGAAGATCATAATGAAGACAGATCAGATATGGTGGTTGAAGATCATAATGAAGACATTTCAGATATGGTGGTTGAAGACAGGTCAGATATGGTGGTTGAAGACCATGATGAAGACAGATCAGATATGGTGGTTGAAGACAGATCAGACATGGTGGTTGAAGATCATAATGAAGACAGATCAGATATGGTGGTTGAAGATCATAATGAAGACAGATCAGATATGGTGGTTGAAGATCATAATGAAGACAGATCAGATATGGTGGTTGAAGGCCATAATGAAGACAGATCAGATATGGTGGTTGAAGGCCATAATGAAGACAGATCAGATATGGTGGTTGAAGGCCATAATGAAGACTGATCAGATATGGTGGTTGAAGGCCATAATGAATACAGATCAGATATGGTGGTTGAAGGCCATAATGAAGACAGATCAGATATGGTGATTGAAGACAAATCAGATATGGTGGTTGAAGACTATGATGAAGGCAAATATTATGTGCAATTGTAGGGGACATGAATTGGGTTGACATGGCAATGATAACCATAAGGGACTTTCCCTTTCAGCGGTATGCCAAAAGTTTGCTCGGTAGTGGGTTTTCTCCCATTGGCAAGTCTATTTAAATGATTAGTTAATTGAGTCCTTATTCATTATTGTGCATGCTAGACAGTGTGGTGTAGGCTGTGCCATTGACAGTAATAATACACATTTTAAAAAACTGTCAATAAAAACAGCATACAACTGGTTACATCAAATTTCTAATGTTACACTGTGAAAAATACTAATGCTGGTGCTTAATAGACATTGCAGCGTGTTCATGCCTCAAGCGTGTATTTTGATTAGTGGGGAGCATTTTAAGAAGTGGTGTGTGTGTGTGTGTGTGCGCGAGTGTGTGTGTGTGTGTGTGTGTGTGTGTGTGTGTGTGTGTGTGTGTGTGTGTGTGTGTGTGTGTGTGTGTGTGTGTGTGTGTGTGTGTGTGTGTGTATGCATTGCGTTGGGAACCAGCAGTACATCAGGGCAATCTCTTTTTTGGTTCAACGGTTGGATCAGAGTGGTTTATTTTGTCTCTAGCTACTGAACGAGCCTCCACTATACCGCTACAGTACTCTTATGGTGTAATCTCCCTCTTCCCATCCCGGCGGCATCACATTGACCTAATAGAAATCTTTATGAGGCATATGTCGGAGGCCTGCGGATGAACGAGATGACAATCTAGCAGTCTATGAGATGTCTCCCTACCAGCACTACTGCCTCGCCGCTTTGCACAGTAATTTATATCACCCAGGGTGCGTCCCTGATGGCACCACATTCTCTATGCAGTGCAGCACTTTAGAAGGAATATGGTGCTATTTGAGGTCCTTCGAGCTCAGAGAGATATGATAGCCGTAGCTATGGCCGACGTCCTTCAAGAGAAACATGAAATAGAGAATCAGCTCCTTTTGTTGTCTCCTCAACAGAGTGGTAGTTACAGTGCCTTGCAAAAGTATTCATCCCCCTTGGCGTTATTCCTATTTTGTTGCATTACATACTGTAATTTAAATGGATTTTCATTTGGATTTCATGTAATGGACATACACAAAATAGTCTAAATTGGTGAAGTGAAATTTAAAAAAATATATTGTCTCAAAAAAAAAAAAAACATGGAAAAGTGGTGCGTGCATACTTGACCTTTATTTAACTAGGCAAGTCAGTTAAGAACAAATTATTATTTTCAATGACAGCCTAGGAACAGTGGGTTAACTGCCTGTTCAGGGGCAGAATGTCAAAATTATACCTTGCCAGCTTGGGGATTTGAACATGCAACCTTTTAGTTACTAGTCCAACGCTCTAACCACTAGGCTACCCTGCCGCCCCATATGTATCCACCCCCTTTGCTATGAAGCCCTTTAATAGGATTTGGTGCAACCAATTACCTTCAGAAGTAACATAATTAGTTAAATAAATTCCAGGTGTGTGCAATCTAAGTGTCACATGATCTGTCACATGCTCTCAGTATATATACACCGGTTCTGAAAAGCCCCAGAATCTGCAAAACCACCAAGCAAGGGGAACCACCAAGCAAGGGGAACCACCAAGCAAGCGGCACCATGAAGACCAAGGATCTCTCCAAACAGGTCAGGGACAAAGTTATGGAGAAGTACAGATCAGGGTTGGGTGATAAAAATTATCTGAAGCTTTGAACATTCCACGGAGCATCATTAAATCCATTATTAAAAAATGGAAAGAATATGGCACCATAACAAACCTGCCAAGAGAGGGCCGCCCACCAAAACTCACGAACCAGGCAAGGAGGGCATTAAATCAGAGAGGCAACAAAGAGACCAAAGATAACCCTGAAGGAGCTGCAAAGCTCCACAGCGGAGATTGGAGTATCTGTCCAAGTCCATACACTCCATACACTCCACAGTGTATGGAGTGGGCTTTACGGAAGAGTGGCCAGAAAAAAAGCCATTGCTTCAAGTGTTTGACAAAAGGCATGCGGGAGACTCCCCAAACATATGGAAGAAGGTACTATGGTCAGATGAGACTAAAATGTTGCTTTTTGGCCTTAAAGATAAACACTATGTCTGGCGCAGGGACTGGTAACCTGGTCAGAACTGAATGAATGATGGATGGTTCTAAATACAGGGAAATTCTTGAGGGAAACCTGTTTCAGTCTTCCAGAGATTTGAGACTGGGATGGAGGTTCACCTTTCAGCAGGACAATCATCCTAAGCATACTGCTAAAGCAACACTTGAGTGGTTTATGGGGAAACATTTAAATGTCTTGGAATGGCCTAGTCAAAGCCCAGACCTCAATCCAATTGAGAATCTGTGGTATGACTTAAAGATTGCTATACACCAGCGGAAGGAGCTGGAGCAGTTTTGCCTTGAAGAATGGGCAAAAATCCCAGTGGCTAGATGTGCCAAGCTTATAGAGACCTACCCAAAAAGACTTGCAGCTGAAATTTCTGCAAAAGGTGGCTCTACAAAGTATTGAGTTTGGGGGGGGGGGGGGTGAATAGTTATGCACCCTCAAGTTTCTGTCTTTTTTTGTCTTATTTCTTGCTTATTTCACCCAAAAAATGTTGCATCTTCAAAGTGGTAGGCATGTTGTGTAAATCAAATGATACAAACCCCCCCAGAAAATCTATTTTAATTCCATGTTATAAGGCAACAGAATAGGAAAAATGCCAGGGGGGTGAATTATTTCACTAGCCACTGTAGCTATAGGGATGGACAGTATATGAGTATGTAGGAGGGTGGTCTAGTGAGAATTTGATAGAATTCCAACCATGACTGGTCTTGAGTAAGTCCTTATGCTGAAATGCAGACATCGCTGATATACTGTATTCAATGTATTCAATGTCTACTGTATTCAATGTATTCAATGTTTTATTGCTGTTTTCCACCCTTTCTACCACATTCAAAGATCATATTTTGAGGCTTCTGATGTGATGCAGCTAGCTAACTGTAGTGATTTATCCTGATTCTGTTGAATGAGCCTAAATGCCCCGGTGTCAACACTGCCAGAACGTGCTTAAAAAAATCAACAGTAAATTGCCTTTGAACCAGTGCCACCACAGCCACCCCTTTGCAGTACTCCATGAAGGGCATCAGGGATGGGATGGTTTGGAACGAGCTGGTACACTTGGTGCAGTGCAGTGAATGCTGTGTGTAGCAGACCACGGTGATGTCAGACTGGTAATGTAATTACAAACCCATCTGTCTTTCATCGTATGACAAGCACAAAATGTCCAATTATGGTTTCATTTAAATTCTAATTAGTTCGGCCCAATTTCACAGGCAGCTATGGCAATGCAGGCAGGCTCCAGTGTGGTGTGGGAGAGAGTTGAAGCTAATGACGGAGAGATAGATACACCACCGCCACTCTCTCTCTACTACCAGGAGACCCAACCTGGGACTGAGAGTTCTGTTCTGTTCTGCTGCTCACATTATTATACAGATTAGCATTTAGAGTTATTGGTTTGAGGTGATTAACGGCAAAACAAAAAGGCTAGGAATAGGAACAGCTGATATCCAATCAATCATTTCAGGGCGTATCTGTCAGATTCTTGTACTGCTCTGATTAGTCTTACTACAGTACAGGAAGAGTAGCACTAGGACAGAATATACCAAAGTGTGGGATGACATTGTTAAGTAGTTCACCACCATTACATTCCCAAATCAGCTGAGTTATTGTAAATTCAAATGGCTTTGGTTTGAAACACTTAGTTCTGTATTAAAACTGGAATGATTAGATGAGTTCTTCAATGTGGGTTTTAAAGCTTGATTATTATACACACTTAATAGCTTGGAGGTGGAGCTACTTGCCTGCCATTGTTTTACTCTGTATCTGTGTGTTTACTTTTGCTTTCTTGTTGTACTCATTCGGATGCAAATTAGAATTCATAACAGCATAAATATTGTCACCAGTGGAACGTCAGGGAAGCTCCTTAATACATAATACATGTTGATTTCTTTCTTTCCTCTTCCACAGATTACTGGTCACGTGTCTCTGAGGCAGAGGCAGTAAACTAGGAGCGAGGCGACACTGGGTAAGTGTATTCCAGGCGATGGATGGTGGTTCTCCTCTCTGCTCTCTCTGTGTTTGGGTCATGATTAGCCTGTAATCAGCAAAGAACAAACTGATTATTAGCTCCACGCCACTCGACTGCTTTCAGGGAATCTGCTATCTCTCTCTGTATTCCCCCCCCCCCTCTCTCTCTCTCTCTCTCTCTCTCTCTGTCTATACCCTCTCTCTTCCTTTCACACTCCTATATCCCTTTCTCTCTCCTCTCTCGCCCTGTCCTATCTCTCTTAACCCCTTTATCTCTCCCTCTCTCTCTCTCTCCCTCTCTATCTCCCTCTCTCTAGCTCTCTCTTGTCCTCTCTGTATCTCTCTATCTAGCTCTCTCTTTCAATCTCTTCTTTTCTATCTCTTCCCTCCACTGATTAGACTGAGCTGGCGCTCCGTTTATTTCCATATGTCAGTGGCACTTCTCTCGCTCTCCCCCCCCCTCACTCTCTCTCTCTCCCCTCTGTCTATCCCCTCTCTCTTCCTTTCACTCTCCTCTATCCCTTTCTCTATCCTCTCTCGCCCTGTTCTATATCTCTTAACCCCTTTATCTCTCCCTCTCTATCTCCCTCTCTCTAGCTCTCCCTTGTCCTCTCTATCTCTCTCTCTCTAGCTCTCTCTCTTTCAATCTCTTCTTTTCTATCTCTTCCCTCCACTGATTAGACTGAGCTGGCGCTCCGTTTATTTCCATATGTCAGTGGCGCCTCTCTCGCTCTGCCCCTCTCTCTCTCACCTCTCCTTAATCATTGGTGCAACATCTCACCTGATTACACCTCAAAGTCTGATTACCGCTTGACGCTTGATGCATGGGCTTGACTCACAAGTCACCAGAACCCAGGGATAGGACCATTTTTCAGCCCAAAGCTTCTTCACACATCTATCTTGTCCTGTGGGGAGAAAGGCATCCCTGTGCACAATGTTGTGGGTTAAACAGTGCTTTTGCACATTTCATTATTGTGTTGTGAACAGAAGAATATTGAATAGCCTAGCATCTCTACCCATTTATGATCTCAAAGTCTCCTAATTAGCTTTAGTTTGGCGGGCTAACACATTCCCCAGTTCCATTATAAATGATGTTTATTGACCCGTCCAGACACGTTATGTTCATTCTATCAGCCGGATGGTATGACATTGCACCTAATTAATCACCCAGTAACTGGTGTTACTCTGGACTGGTACCAAGGAGCAGAGAAGGCGGTTCAGTACACTTGATAAATCACCCGTGGTTCCAGACAGCCGCATACTGCGCCGAAGGATTTTCAACAAAATACAACTACCTACAATATGAGGTGGAGAAAATCAATGACACTGTTGACCCTACTGGCATCTCAGAAACCTCAGACTCAGAGTAATACAGTTTTTCAAATGGTGACTTCATATGAGAAACATGAAGTGGGGACTGTATTCATTTATTGTGCAATTTTGAGGCCCAGAAGTGTTGCCTTTATACAGGAGCAAGCTGAGACTAAAATTCATGGCAGTTCTGCACACGTTTCCAGTCTGTGTTGGTCTTAAATGTTAAAGTATAGGTGGCGTATATCAGACTCACTGTAAGGTATTTATTACTATCACTGTTTTCGGCATTTTGAATGATTACTATTTTACATCAAAAGTAGTGCACAATATTAGAAAATACACGTTGGAAAGGAAGTGCAATGGACCATGATTGAGTTCCATCTGAAACTTTAAAGCCACACAAAGTCAAGGGAAAACACCCACCTCAACTTTGAACGGTCCTTTAAATGTCCCCCAAGAAGTACGTCCCCCACGCCATTTTCTTTTTCTAATTACAGCTAGCTACGATCAAGTAAATTACATCTCGATGGCATAAAGGTTATGTATTATTCCCTGTTCAGCAGCGAGATGAGAGAAGCTCATCGAGGTCCCAAGGCACTCTTTCATTACCGAACAGATTGATCAGCAGATGAGCTGGAGAGACGCTGTGTGGAATCTGAATTACTTTCCCAAAGCTCATATTCTCCCAGCTAGAAGTCATTAAAACCTCAATTTCCTGCCGTCTAATAATATGGACAACCAAAATCAACAGCTTCATATTGAGAAGTTTAACATCTCAACCCGGATAACTTTTTTTTAATGACCCCCCCCCCCCCACAGTGAGTTATAAGGAATGTCTACTTTGTACAGTGTAGTGGGGGTGGTGAAGTTCAGTTGACATAAGCTATCACCAAATTTTCTCTCTCTCTTGTGTTTGTCTACTTTGGAGTTGTGTTCTTTCACGGTTATTCTTGCCACCTGAACACAGAAACGAGAGACTGGAGCATCCTTAGCATATTGGTTAAACTAAAGGACTACTGAAAGGACTCCTCTGAAAAATCACTTCACACAATTCATCCTCAATGAATATCGGACATGTCCCCCTAATTGTAAGGAGTGCAAATTTAAGGGCCTATGTTGCCGGTACCGGGATTGTACTTATATTCTATTTACACAACCAGGGTGCTATTTGCTTTGTTCTTAGGGATCTTATTACCGTGTGGACTTTTCAATATTATGTGTTAATTATGCAGAGAAATTGAGTAAAAGCTGCTGCTTGCCTGCAGCCAGAAAATCAATGGACTACTTAGAGCCCTAATACATTCTAATATCCTCACTGCATCTTAAAAAAAATCATATTCACTCGGCTGGTTCTGATTTGCTAGCTGCAGCCCTGAGGTTAGTTCTGATTTGCTGCTGCAGCCCCTGGGTTAGTTCTGATTCGCTAGCTGCAGCCTCAAGGATTCTCACATAAACTGGCCCAGGGCTCTAGAGCTCCAGATTCTTGACAGCACACAAACAAACAACCCACTTCCTGTTGCCTACCACCTCATTTCTCAGCAGAGTAACATCTCTCGGTGTGTGTAAATACAATTCATCAGGAAGTATAAAGTATTTCATTTCCTGTGGCATGATTAGGCCAGAGTTAATGTTTCTCTATTAATCAAATTAGGGCAATGATGCAATAGGCTACACACTCTTAAAAAAAGGAGGGGTGTCATGGGGGACAGCATCGGCTAGGGGACCAGGGACCACCAGACTGACAAGGGAGACATGAAAAGAAGGTGAGAGACGGTAGTCATCTTGTTGACCCTCCGGAGAACCTTGAACGGCCCCACAAACACGAGGGCTCAGCTTCTTGGAGGGCAAGTGGAGTGGGGGGTTCCTGGTAGAGTGCCAGGTAGTGGGTGCGGCTCCCTATCCATAGCCTGGCGTATGTCTACATCCCAGACCACAGGGGCTACTACTTGAGAAGAAGGGATTATGGGTGCATTCTGGACAGGACCCTCTCCTGAATCGTAAAGACAGGACATCGGCATTGGTGTTCTTTGAACCTGTGAGATAGGTCAGCTTGAAGTCAAATCTTGTGGATTACCTTGTCGTTGAGACAGAACTGTCCCCACACCCACCTCTGAAGCATACACCTCCACCACAAAGTATATTGTGGGAACTGGGTGTTTGAGCAACGGGGCGACAGCTGCTGGAATCCACACTAGCTTACGGGGACCAACCTTGAGGGGAGAGGTGTGAGGAATAGCGATGGAGCTGAAGTTCCTGATGAAACGGCAGGAGAAGTTGGCAAACCCCAAAAACAGTTTATGGTGGTTAGGACTGGCGTCGGTCTCCATTCCTTGTGGGCTGATTTGGTAGCCAAGGAAGGAGACAGCTTGCTGATGAAACTGGCACTTCTACAGCCTTGGCAAACAGTTTGTTAGCCAGGAGCCGTTCCAGGACTACTTGGACGTGAGCGATGTGATCCTCCAAGATAGCCGAGTAGACCAAGATGCCATCAATATACACGACCACCTGGCGTCTGAGCATGTCCCGGAACACCTCATTGACGAATGCCAGGAACACTGACGGAGCATTGGCTAAGCCAAATGGCATCACCAAGTACTCGTGATAAACGCTGTCTTCCATTCTTCCCCCTCCCAGATGCAGATCAGATTGTATGCAATCTGTAGGTCCAACTTGGTAAAAAAAAACAGGCCCCGCTTAGCTGTTCGATGGCTGCTGGCACCAACGGGAGAAGGTAACGGTAGTTGGTGGTGATTTCATTGAGCCCACTGTAATCAATACATGGGCGTAACCCTCCATCCTTCTTGGCCACGAAGAATAAACCTGCTAACGCAGGAGAAGTGGCCGTGCGAATGAAACCTTGTTGGAGCGCCTCGTGGATGTACCGCTCCATGGCCTGGGTTTCAGCCACTGACAGAGGGTAGATGGGTGTGCGGTGGCACAGAGCCTGCAAGCAGGTTGATAGCTCAGTCCCAGGGGCGATGAGGAGGGAGACAGGTAGCACAGGTTTCGGGAAATACCTCCTGTAGGTCCTTTTATACCTCAGGGATGTTGAGCTGAAGGGCAACCACAGGACTCTCAACCGTAGGTCCTCTGGCATTCGGGTGTCCAGTCTGTGATGTTCACCCTCGACCATGAGATGCTGGGTTGTGGTGTTGAAGCCAAAGAAAGCCGAGGATGATATTATGAGCTGGTGCACTGGTGATGAAGAAGGGGATGTTTTGCTGATGGATGGACTCCACGGTGAGGGTGAGTGGTTTGGTGATGTGTGTGATGGTCCCAGAACCTAATGGCTGATTATCGAGGGTTTGAACCGGGAAAGGAGAGGAGAGCGGGTATGAGGTGATGTTGAGAGAAGAGGCAAGGGTCTGGTCAATAAAGTTCCCGGCGACATTGGAACCCACTAATGCTGTAGAAACAGTACATGAGGGACAGTCAACTAGTGTGATCGACACCAAAAAAGGTTTGGCAGAAAGTGATGAAGAGGGGATACTCACACTTGCCCTAGGAGGTCAAAGATCACGTGACCGTCCCTCTGCTCTCATGGATCCCGAGTTGGGGCGTACCGGACACAGCTGGAGCTGGTGCCTCCTTGACCACAATAAAGACAGAGCCCCAGCTGCCTCCGTTTGTCACTCCGCCACGGGGAGGGGTGTGACCCCTACCTCCATGGGTACATGCTCTGCTCCAAAATGTTCACCGAGGGAGGGAGAGAAGCGATGAGACTGCTGACACTCCCGAAGAAGGTTATCTAGGCGGATGGCCATCGCAATGTGTGTAAAAGCAGAAGTTGTCATCTTGGCAGGCCAGTCCCGTCTGAACCTCCTCACGCAGTCTCACTCTTCTGAATAGCGTAGGAAGCGCCGGCTCATTCCATCCGCTGGATGCTGCTACTGTCCGGAAGGCGAGTGCGTACACGGCAGCTGTCTGGTCTTCCTGCCCTAGTTGGAGTAGGTGCTCACCCTACCTCTCTGTGCTCCGGTCCGAACTGATCCATGAACCCCTCACACAAATCCAGCTCCTACTCACCTTTCTCCCAGACATCCACGGCCCATTCTCCTTGCCCAACCAGTCAGCAGAAAAATAACAGTGGTAACTTTGGACCTCCCGGTGGTAGGAGCTCCCATCTGGTGTGCAAAGTAGAGGGAGCACTGTAGTAGGAAGCCACAGCATTAAATTAAGTGTCTTCATATTTATCTGGGAGGGACAAACGGGCATCGCTGACCTGGGCAGGTTGCTGAATGGGCTGGCGTGCTGGCAACCTGGGTCGACTGAAGGTAGAGTATCCTCCGCTAGTTGAAGGTATGTTTGAGACGTTGAACACTGCGAAAAACCTCTTCCATAGCCATCCCCAGTTGTGCCAGCTAGTCGTGGTGTTGACAAAGTAGGTATCCTGCTCGTCGACCATCTGATTTCCTGCTGCTTTCATTTTGTGAGGCTGTATTCTGTAACGTAAACTCTGGGAGTCGAGAAGCAGGTGCAGGTGTTAAGTTTAATATAACATGGAACAATACAATGTTGGAGTAGCGTCTAGACATGAACAACAGAAACAATACTGCCTGTCGAAGGAACCTAAGGGAGTTCCAGATAAAGGGGAGGTAATGAGTGAGGTAAAGGAGTCCAGGTGTGCTTAATGGTGAAGTGCAGGTGCGCACCGGAGGAGAAGAGCGGGAGGAGACGTGACACATACATTTGAGATGAGCACAGGTACAAGCTGCAGTCCAGCACCCCAGATGGAGAGAGGAGCCCTCCAGTTGTCAGATCAATTCCGTCCATTTTTTTCCAGCACCGGTCCAAGGATTTGATCCAGTGGCTAAGGTCCAACTCCTTAGACGCTGGGCTACCTACTGCCAGTACAGTATGGGTTGTTGCCTGACTGGGGGCAGAGATCAAGAAAAAATGAGCAAAAACATGAATTAACACAAAATGCTATGCAGACATATACTTTTTATGATGTAGAAGAATAACTTATATACAGTTGTTGTCAGCAGCAGCCAAAAGAGATCCTTTGCCTCTGATATTTCTGTGCAAATAATAAAGTGTGTTGAAAGTCATATAATGATTAACTAGGCTATTGAATCACCATGGCTTATTATATATAATTGATTATATATAATTTATACAGTACCTCATCTCAGTCAGCAACAGTCTTTGAATGGCTTCATGAAACATTGTCCCCTCAATTGACTCCACACTAAAATACTGAAATGAAAGTAACAATTAGCTAATTGCCAATGTCAGGCTGGGTCTGTAGCTCTATTTGGCATATCCCATAATAAATAAATAAAATAATTTTAAAGAGTTATGTGCAAGCTTAGCTAGATAATAAGATAAATCTGCTCAAATTCTAATAACGTTTCAACTTCATTTATCTAGCCTATAGTTTATCATGTGACAAATATTTGACTTAAAGAATCAACTTTGCTTTCCTTAATACATTGAAAAAGAACGTGCTTATTGGTAGACTTCTTGCAACTTGGTTCAACTACCGTCCTCTTGCATCATCATGCTGGAATGACAGTTGATTTTTTTTATATTGAAGTGGCAGTTAAATTGACTTGATCAAACATTTCTACACTGAGCTCCAAAAATATTGGGACAGTGAGACATTTTATATTGTTTTGGCTCTGTACTCCAGCACTTTGGATTTAAAATGATACAATGACTATGAGGTTACAGACTGGATTTGAATTGAGGGTATTTTCATCCATATCGGGTGAACAGTTTAGTAATTAAAGCATTTTTTGTACATAGTACCGACATTTTAGGGGACCAAAAATATTGGGACAAATTCACTTATGTGTATTACAGTAGTTTGGTCCCATAGTTTTTACCCAAGAGTGTATGCTTTTATTAAAAACACACTATTTCATTTTGCTTCTAGCTGGCATTTAGTTTTAAACAGCACAGGTGTGTAGGAACATTGCTGTTTGCCACTCAGACCTTGGCAACAATGTTCCCCCTGCCATACAGCACTAACAGTGTTGGGAGTCAGCTATCCATTTTTCTAACCACGCGAAGTCATGCAGCAGCATCATTATGTCAATACAAAACAGCTGAAACAAATTAAAAGGGAACATTAGCTGTCATTTCAGAGTTTGATGGGACTGGGCAATCTTTTGTTTGCTGTTGTTTTCTAAAATCACCATTACACTCTGAGGTATAGAGATAGAACCCTCAAAGTTCTTTCCCTTCACTGCTTACAGTATATAGAACCTGTTTCAGTAAAGGGTTCTTTAATGTCTAAGACTGCAGTTTATGGGTAATGAATGCTAGAAGCATTGTGTGCAGAAACACGACACCCACACTTTCAGATTAAGATGACCAAAATGTATGATGAAGAAGACTAGCTGGTACATTCCTAAAACCGCTAAGACTGACATTTGGACAGATTAGGCTTTCTGCATTTTTAAATTCATTTTTTTCTGAAGCCTCAACCTCAACCTCAGCCTTAAAGGGATACTTCGGGATTTTGGCAATGAGGCCCGTTATCTACTTCCCCGGAATCAGATGGACGTGTGGATTCCATTTGTCTCCGTGTGCAGTTTGAAGGAAGTTGCCAACTAGCGCTAGCTCAATGACTGGAAGTCTATGAGTATCAAATCCCCCAAGTATCCCTTTAAGCCTGAAGCTTCCCCTGTTCTCTCTGTCACAGTTGTCTCTATACTCGTCCCTTGTCCATCCTCTAAATCTGGAGAACCTTCAGCCAAAGTCTTCTTAGAGGTCTGCTTGACCTCATGTGGAAACAGCAAATAACACTTACTGTATGCCATACGTGGAAGCTTCATGCAAAACTGGTGCGTTAGCTGTGTGGGTGAAAATGAAAAACATATTGTCCACTTCTAGAGCCTAGCATAATTTCACAGTCAACATTCTCGATCACCGACAAATTCTATTGTCTATATTCCCAAGTGCAGCCAAATGGTGTGAGATGCAGTAATTTAGTTTTTTTTTGTGCTAATATCTATCAACTCCAGTTGCTCTGGGTTTTTGAGTGGCCGCCTGCTGTTAGTTGCGTCTTAGAGGCCTCCACATGCTGCTTTGCTTTCCTCGCCTCTCTCCGCCTCTCCGGCTGCTCCATTAGCTCATTTGTTTGTTCCTAAAAAGGAGATGCACGGCATGATAAAGTACTCTAATCAATGGTAGGGATGTAATTTATTAACTTTTGAGAACATCCTCATATTAGCTTCACAATTCCTGCTTACCTGTGCCACTACTTTACTAGCACACATACACAGTGGTGGAAAAAGTCCCCAAGTGTAATACTTCATAAAAAATTACTCAAGTAAAAGTGAAAGTCACCCAGTAAAATACTACTTGAATAAAAGTATTTGGTTGTAATTGCTACAATATACTCAAGTATCAAAAGTAAAATTATAAATCATTTCACATTCCTTATATTAAGAAAACCAGATGGCATGATTTTTTATTTTTTTTTATTTTTTATTTACAAATAGCCAGAGCACACTCCAACACTCAAACATCATTAACAAACTAAACATTTGTGTCTGGTGAGTCCACCAGATCAGAGGCAGTAGGGATGACCCGGGATGTTCTGTTAAGTGTGTGAATTGGACAATTGTCCTGTCCTGCTAAGCATTCAGAATGTAACAAGTACTTTTGTGTGTCAGGGGAAATGTATGCAGTAAAAACTACATTGTTTTCTTTAGGAATGTAGTGGAGTAAAAGTAAAACTTTATTAGTACTTTAAAGTATTTTTATTTAAGTACTTTACACTACTGCACATACACCACACCCTCTTCTCCAAAAGAGATAAGCTCATGCTGCCCAATATTGTGCTTTAAAGATTCATTAATATCAGAGAGACAAATCCATACATACATTTTGTCATTGCTGTATATCTGCCAGCTGAAAGATTTCACACAGATAATTCATGTAATCTATTAGTTTCAATTCAATAGCTTTTTAGGCAAAACATTAGATGAAAGCAGACCGCTTTGGGAGAAGTGGAGATTGCCGTGTTTCAATGCACTACTTAGTTAAAGATAAAGTCAGGTCCAAAATGATTGGCCCCATTGATAAAGATGTGCAAAAACTACTGAGCTGTATTGTATGCTTAAAAATGACATTTTTACTAATGCAATTGCTCAGATAAATATATTTTGTTTAACAAATAATATTTAAAACGGGGGTAAAACATCTCAAAAGATTTTAGAAAAAGTCTGTTGTTATCCTTGCAAGAGGAGGGTACTGGAGTATTGAAAACAGGGCTGCCAATCATTTGACCCCTATCTTTCTTCATTCAGATGAAAAAAAAGACATGTTAAAAAAAATATCTTTCTCTGAGCAATTGTATTGGTATAATAGTATTTTTGTTTTTCTTGAGCATTATAGCTCAGTATTTGTACTATTTCTTTTATGCAGCCTTTTTTGCTCATCTTTATCAAAGGTGTGTGTTTTGGACCTGACTGTAAGTCCAATACTATGACTCCTAATAGTATCAAATCAACAACAAAAAATGTGTCACATGCTTTGTAAACAACAGGTGTAGACCAACAGTCAAATGCTTTCTTCCGGGCCCTTCCCAACAATGCAGAGAGAATAAAAGAGAAACAAATATAATAAGGATAACTTGGCTATACTGTATACACTGGGTACCAGTAAGAAGTTGATGTGCAGGGGTACGAGGTCATTGAGGTAGATGTGTACATACAGTGGGGCAAAAAAGTATTTAGTCAGCCACCAATTGTGCAAGTTCTCCCACTTAAAAAAGATGAGAGGGGCCTGTAATTTTCATCATAGGTACACTTCAACTATGACAGACAAAATGAGAAAAGAAAATCCAGAAAATCACATTGTAGGATTTTTAATTTATTTATTTGCAAATTATGGTGGAAAATAAGTATTTGGTCACCTACAAACAAGCAAGATTTCTGGCTCTCACAGAACTGTAACTTCTTTAAGAGGCTCCTCTGTCCTCCACTCGTTACCTGTAATAATGGCACACTGCCAGGTCACCGACCTCCTCCCTATAGGTTATCTCATGGTCATCGGTGATTAGAGCAACCACTGTTGTGTCTTCAGCAAACTTAATGATAGTGTTGGAGTCGTGCATGGCCACGCAGTCATGTGTGAATGTGGAGTACAGGAGGGGACTAAGCACGCACCCCCGAAGGGCCCCCGTGTTGAGGGTCAGCATGGCTGATGTATTGTTGCCTACCCTCATCACCTGGGGGGGGGGCCATTGTGAGTGCCATTGGGCGTGAGCAACTTAGACAGGTTACCTTGGCATTCTTGGGCACAGGGACTATGGTGGTCTGCCAGCTGGTCAGCGCATGCTCGGAGTACTCTGTAACGGTTTTGACTTGAGGTTATTGTTTATAGGGGTGCCAGGTAGGTTGTGCCTACCTGAGAAAATATTGGTTTCTCCTTTTGGTTTGGGAGGGAATGAGTCCCATCTGGTCCGTCAAGTCTACACCAATACAAAGGTCTTATGTAAAAGTCAGGATGGAAATAAACTTTTCATAAACCCTTAAAACATTGGAAATAACTTCAAAACAACTATTATTTTGCATTGGTTGTATTACCAACATAAATGATCACATACACACACATAATAAAACAAATAATGAGTTCTGGTTCCTCCAGAAATGTCCTGTACCTCGGGCCTAAAAGAGTCCAGCCCGGTAAAGGAGTTCAGGGAACTCAAGTGACCTTAGTCAAGCAATGTTTGTCCGGTCATACAAGTGTAGCGTAAACCCAGTATCAATCATACAATCAAAATAACAATTATTTTACCACACAACCATAAAGCGTATCAAATCTTAATAAGTCCTCAAATACAAATAACTACATAAATCATCACGGTATATGTCACACCAAAACAAATGAAATACTGTATACAAAAAGGTTGTGGTCAGTCAGACAATCCAATCCAACAACAGACCTCCAGAGGAGAAAGGCCACGAAGAACAACGGAGATGTGTCTTTCAACAGAAGCAAATGAGTGGATCCAATTCTCCATCACAGCCCCACTTTTGCGCAGCTGATGCTGGCTATTTAATTGGGAATTAAAGGGGAAGCACCCTATTGGAAGGAGAAACACTATTTAATTGGGAATTAAAGGGGAAGCGCCCTATTGGAAGGAGAAGCATTGAGACGGTTCAGACAAATTCAGGGCCGTCACAACGCGTCCTGTTAATCAGTCTTGCCTCCTGGCCTTGTGAATGTTAACCTGTTTACTCACATCGGCTACAGAGAGCGAGACCACCCAGTCGTCCGGAATTGCTGGTGCTCTCATGCATGGTTCAGTGTTGCTTGCCTTGAAGTGAGCGTAGAAAGAATTTAGCTCTTCTCGTCACAGCCGTCTACCGCCATTCAAAATCCTTCATATGACCAATGTGTTCTTCTTACCTTTTTAACAGTCAGTACTAGTTTTAACATAAAGTAATGTATAATGAAACTTTGCAGTCCTCATGAATTTTAATTTTATTTTACTTGATCCCAACACCGCCCTGAATGGTTATGCTACACCCCTTATTGTTATTCTCCCCCAGCCCCTCAGTCTATACTCTGCTTCCACCCCAATGGACATTTATGTATTCATCACTGCCACCGTTGTTATTATGTATATAGTGCTATATATTTTTATATTGTTGTTTTTTATTACAATTTAATTATTTTCACTGTTCCCTGTAATCACACCTGCAACCCTGTACATGTGACTATTAAACACTCTGAATGTGAATCATAATGTGCTTCTAAAATCCTCCTGCTTGTATCAAGTCCAGTGAAGACAGTGAGCCGCACAGCCACTGCCTCAGGGTTGGTCTAAAGTGCTTATTTCAAACAATGACACCATTTTTATGGAGCGGTCCCTTGGTACTTTATTATTGCACCATGCCACACAACAGATATACCAATATCAGCATAACCTGCTTGGTCGGGGGGTTGTTTGCTCTCATTTTAATGACATTGGTTCCCTGACAATAGCATTAATTTCCTGAATATGTAAATTTCTTCCTAATGTGAAATCCCACTATAACTGGTAAAACTGTAGAGAGTTAATGAACCCTTTGTAATTACAATTGCTATAGCAACAGCCGTACCTGGCCTCGTTCTGTTATTATGCCAGCACGGTGCCCCACCCCCCCACTCCCCCCCCACCGAGTGAGCAGTCGGTCACAGAAAAACCAAAAGCCACATTTAAACTGCTTTCATTACGCAGAAGAAGCGGCCTCCTTTGAGCACAAATAGGTAGGAGCACGATGCGTCGTTAGTCTCTAAAAAATGAAGCACCAGCTAAAATCATTAAGGACCCGCCGAATGTAGTAACATTTTAGGACTAATGTTCTCACTTTGGGTTCTCATCGGATTCTAATGTCCACAAACCCTAATGCAATCAAGACACCCCAGAAGTAAAATCATTGTGTTATACATTTCCAGTTGCTAATCATGCAGGAATTGCATAACCACGTGTCCATAATGACTGCAATGAGATCATGTGTGAAACAAAGTGTTCCTTGGCCGTGCTATGATTTCCACTTTCACCACAGTAAAAATAACTTTCCATATTAAAATATTTATATTTTCAGGGTTTTGAGACAATCA